>NC_133524.1:137394090-137697121 GCF_049354715.1 Callithrix jacchus
ATACCCAGTTCATATTAAAATTTTCCCACATTGTCACACATTTAATAAAATAATAACTGGATCATGTCAAAAAGCACAGTAGCCAACTTGAAGGGGCTCCTACTGGTTAACCAGCTTCTACTGGTTAAGTTGGGGACAATTTCATCATCAAAATAAATCCAAAGTGTGATAAAGAATGGGATATTTACACTGTTTAAATGTACCTCCCTAGTAAATACATACTAATTACAAGGGGATAAAGAATAACTTTAGAGAGACAAAGCCTGGCAAATAATACTCCAAGAAACAAAGGTTATTTTTATTTTAGCTGGTTTTCCTTGAATCAATAGCCAATTAGTTTCACACATTGCAAATAAAATATCTGTTTAAATCTATACCAATTTTCTCTTTTTGTTCTTGCAGATTTGTTGAAAAAGCATTTATCCTTTAGAACTTTCCACATTCTAAATTTGTCAGCGTTGTCTATTAACATAGGCATTTTAACTTTAATTTAATCAGTTTCTCACAGTAGCTAGTATGAAAATTGAGTAAAATTTAATACAGCAGTGTTTTAAAAATAGCTTTATAATGATAAAATCTCAAGCATATACTAAACTGGATGGAATACCACTGTTTTAATGTGATTTTTAAGATTTTTTACTTATTAGATGATTATACTTTAATAAGCATACTGTGATGTTTTAAAAAAAAGTAATTGGTTATTAATCACTTCTAAATATTTGCTAAGAACTATTTCTAAAGTCCAACAGTTTGATTTTTTTCAAGTCAGCTTGTGTTTAGAAATGTTCAAATCCTTAATATTTTGACTAAAGAATACTGCACTTACCAACAATAATTGGAAAATGAATCCTGCAGAGAAGTGACCAATTGTTCTCCTGTAAGCCAGTGTTTAGATTCAGCAGTCATTTATTAGATTATTCTTGCTTAATCAATAAGTTTTAGAGATCAGTTTAACCTGGGGCACTGAGATAACATTGATAACAGTACACTGGTTTCCTTTCTGTCCTTTTAATGTGGACCGGAGAACTTTATAAGCAATAGAAGAAGAACAAATAAAAGCACATTTGTATAATGAGTACTTAAAATGTATCTTGTCTTCTTTTCGCTTAGAATGTTTTTGATGACTGCCAATTCAGGTTTTTGTTTTGTTTTGTTTTGTTTTTGAGGCAGAGTCTCGCTTTGTAACCCAGCCTAGGGGGACAGTGGTACAGTCTCGGCTCACTGCAACCTCCACCTCCCGTGTCACCATTCAGACAGTTCTCCTGCCTCAGCCTCCTGAGTAGCTGGGATTACAGGCATGCGTCACCATGCCCAGCTAATTTTTTTTGTATTTATAGTAGAGAAGGGTTTTTACCATGTTGGCCAGGCTGGTCTTGAACTCCTGACCTCATGATCTGCCCACCTTGGCCTCCCAAAGTGCTGGGATTACAGGCATGAGCCACCGTGCCCAGTCCTAATTTAGTTTTTATGTATGAAATATTCTCCAAGTTTAATTCCAGTTTAAATTGCTTTTAAGGTGAAAGTAACTACTCTGATGCATTATAGCTTTCTATTTCTTTTAAAGTGCATTTTACACCTATTGTCACAAATTTCTCCAATATCTATCATATTAAGTTGAATATTAACCTTGAATACCTATAGAGAACCCTTGAGGTATCAATAGATCATAAATCTCCTTAAAAAGAGCACCCTTGCTCACGCCTGTAATCCTAGCACTTTGGGAGGCTGAGGCAGGTGGATCACGAGGTCAAGAGATCGGGACCATCCTGGTCAACATGGTGAAACCTCGTCTCTACTAAAAATGCCAAAAAAAAAAATTAGCTGGGCATGGTGGCGCGTGCCTATAATCCCAGCTACTAAGGAGGCTGAGGCAGGAGAATTGCCTGAGCCCAGGAGGCGGAGATTGCGATGAGCCGAGATCGCGCCATTGCACTCCAGCCTGGGTAACAAGAGCGAAACTCCGTCTCAAAAAAAAAAAAAAAAAGAGCACCCTTAAGACTGGAGCTGATAAAATGTTGAGATGACTTTAGGGAAAAAATAATAAATACAAAATTACACTTAACTTAGGTATGGAAATGAATATCTTAGAATGAGATTTTTTTTTCTCAAATCTCTTTAAGCAACTTACCAGAATAGGTGACATGCCAGTGCTTTTGGATTGCACTTTTTTTTTTTTTTTTTTGCTATACCTGGGATGCCTGAGAGCTTAAAGCAACTCCGAGCACTCGGGCAGGGGCCTTGTGCAAGTGCTGGGCCCTGAAGCCCAATCTACTTGTGGAGCTTCACAATGAACCTTCTGCTGTTTAAACTGCTTAGCTTCCAAACACAATGTATTTTCAATCTGTTTAGTTTTCTTAAAAACCATTTAAAAATATTTTATTCGGAAATTGTATACAAATTCAATATTTAACATCTTTCATAATATTTTATATTTTATTTTCTTATAATTATACACTATAAAGAAAAATGTAATAATTTTCACCACGCCCCAGACAGACATACTTAACTCTTCTCTGGTTTGCCCCAGGGTACCATGCAAATATTATCATTTTCATTTTTTTTTTATTATACTTTAAGTTCTGGGGTACATGTGCAGAACGGCAGGTTTTTTACATAGGTATACATGTGCCATGGTGGTTTGCTGCATCCATCACCCCGTCATCTACATTAGGTATTTCTCCCAGTGCTATTTCTCCTGTATCTTTCTATCACCCTGCTATTCCTCCCTTAGGCCCCCAACCCCCTCCAGGCCCCAGTGTATGATGTTTCCCTCCCTGTGTCCATATGTTCTCATTGTTCAACACCCACTTATGAGTGAGAACATGCAGTGTTTGGTTTTCTGTTCTTGTGCCAGTTTGCTGAGAATGATGGTTTCCAGCTTCATCCATGTCCCTGCAAAGGACATGAACTCGTCCTTTTTTATGACTGCATAGTATTCCATGGTATATATGTGCCACATTTTCTTTATCCAGTCTATCATTGATGGGCATTTGGATTGGTTCCAAGTCTTTGCTATTGTAAACAGTTCCACAATAAACATAAATGTGCATGTGTCTGTGTAATTTGACTTCTGCCGTTGTAGTTTAGATGAGAGGTGTGTAGGGTTTTGGTTTTCGTTCTAGTGACAGTCAAGATCATTTTGTGGATATGAGATAGAGCAGTCACACAGGGCCCTGAACTCATAAGGACCCCATGTTTGGGGTTTAATGCTTTGTGGTCACTATCTTGAAATGTTTAATTTTATCACTGGATGCATGTTTTGAGGGGAAGCCCGAGGGGAGAATGGAGCACATGCTGAGACCTTAAAAAAAGCTTCCACTGATACTTGTTCCTGCCAACTACTGCATCCCTGGGATGGGTTTGTGCTGGTCTGCTCCCTAACCCCTGGTGCCCTGGACCCTCCAGGGCTCTTTCTTGAGCTCTTCCTTGCCCACTGTGTCTAACAACCACCATTGTCTTCTGCTTGGGGCAGCAAATGAGTTGTGTCAGCCAGAAGAGGCCCAAGTTCATCCATTGCTCTCCACTACCAGGTGGAGGCCTGGTCTTGGGTGCAGGGAGAGGTCCCCTCATCTACCCCTGAGCCAGGCATCTAGCATCTCCAAACACAGAGGTTACGATGCCTGGAGGGTTGGCCATTTGTTGTGCATTGGGGCTGTGGCCCTTGGAAAGCGAAGATAGAGTTCCTCATCTCCAATTTCGGTCCTATATCTTCATTTCATATTATGTTCTGCAAATTGTGCAGCCGGCCCTGACCACAGTGATTTAATACTTCCTTCTTCTTAGGAGCATGACCGTGTTATTCTAAAGATATAAATGTCTGGATGCTTATTGCAGTTATGTACAATATGTAGGTAACAACAACAACAATATGTAGGTGTGTGTAAGTAACAAGACAAAATCAATTAACTAATCTGCAAACAACTAGTAGAATTCAGGTGCTTGCCTGAATTTAATCAGTTTTGAAAAAATGCTTTGGATGTGCTCATAAGCCCTGATGAGATATTAGGGAGTTGGAATACGTGACTTTTTGGACCTGGAAAATCTTAGATTCTAGGAAAAATAAACTAGTTCTTGATCAAATAAATTACAACACATTCACACAAAAGTGAGGTAGATATATATGTGCAAATGCGGATTGCGTCTAAAATAAATGTTAACAGAGAAAAATGTTGCAGTGGATAGTGTATGATCTCATTGGTGTTATGGAATGATGTTCCATCCCTTGTAATATTTTTCTCATTTTAACATCTCTTAAATAATCTTTAGCATCTCTGGAACATTTTTTTTGCTGTCACCAGGAGGCTGTTGTATTATAATTTGCATTCCTCAAATATGCTGGACAGAAGTTGCAGAATGGGTATCAGCAGCATAGAAGAAAATCCCAGAGAAACCAGTGGAGCACTTCACCAAAAACAAAAAGAAAAAAAAATCTTGCATTGCCAATGCTTTTTAGAGCACAGAAGAAGACATTATGAGGAAAAACAAGAATGTGGTTCTTGATGTCATCGTTTATTAATGCTTCTTAGTGATATATTAAAGAGTAGGACATTTTATAATCTATGGTGTCTTAGCCAAATAAAATATTTAATGATTAAAATGCAAGGTAAAACATAAAAGTATATTTTATTTATAAATAAGCTTATAGACAAAATATATACATTTCCAGGAGGATATACAAATTTCTGAGCTGAGAATGCAATGAATTAAAGTGTGTCCAGAATTTTTTCTATGTATCCAGGTGAGTTATTTAAAAAAACATGAAAATAAAATGGACTGCAGGCTCATAACTGATTTTTCCTTATGTGCAAGGTGTAATTTAAAAATAATCAGACTAGTCCCACAAGTTAAGCATTAAAATCATTTTCATCATAATGCAAAATGATAGTATATGAAAAAAATAAGGAAAATTATTCAATTTGAGGAACTGCACCTCCGAGAGAGACTATTGACCCTACTTGGAAACAAAATCTCACACGTGGTCTTGTCCAGCCAGTGGACCAACGTTCTACTCATCAGGATGCAGTGGTCGGTTTTTAAACTGTGTTTTCTGAACCTCCCCCTTCTACCAAGCAATGAGCTTCGTTTGTATTTGTTTTATGGATTGCAGTTCCACATGAGATTTTATTTGAGAGCAAAATAAAGTTTTGACAATTACCTCTTACACGGGCTGAGGTTGCAGATAGATGAAAGAAGAGATGATAAATGTCCAGAGGTGTCAGACTTACACCTGGGAAGGCACAAGTATTTGTCGATTCTGAAGGCTGAGGCGATTGATTAAGAAAATAGGTAGCAAAATATGACGGATAACTTGAGACAAGGAAGAGGTACTCATCAGATGTCTGAGATCGACCTGGGATCAAGCCAGATGACAGTCTTGTCTAGGGAGGTTCTTTTCTGCCCTAGTGGACTGATACTACCACTTCAAAAAACCACAATGAAACTGGACAAAATAAACACTCCTTGCAGTTCATGTCATGTACAAACTTTGAGGATTAAAGTCCATTTAGTCCATTTATTACCTTTTTTCACCTGGATAGTGTGTACTTTTCGATGAATTTACCAGTTTTCAGTCCTGAGAGCAGTGATTAAGAGCCCAGGCTCTGAAGTCACACAAACTTGGTTTATGTTTCCAACACATACAAAGCTGTGCGGGTCCTTTAAGCAAATCATTTTACCTTTAAAGATTAGGTTCCACATCTGTAAATTGGTCACAGTGATCCCAAATTGCTAAGGTTGCTGCCACAATTAAATGATATAATGCTTGTCAAAAAATATTACTGCTCATATTGTTCAAGAAATGCACATATTTGTCCATTTGTTTTCTTCATTGTGTGGCAAACTAAATAGATAAAATAGGTGTACAAAAACTGAATAGCTTTACCTAGCATTCCTTCTCTGTCATGAACTTACTTCTTCACTCTCATGCCATTGCTATCCACTTTTATCAACTACCCACTAACTATATACTCCATTTCATAGGATTATAATGAAGATGAAATGAGTCAATGAGCATTTAGTATCATACCTGGCAAATAGCAGCAGCTCGGTAACTATTGGCTGTCATCAATAGACAGTCTAAAGGGTGGTGACTGCCTTTGGACTTAGATGTGGGTTTAATTCTTAGCTGTGCTATTTATTGGTTGTGTGATATTTTGCAAGTTATTTAACCTCTCTAGCCTTAGTTTCTTTTACAGATAATGCAAAGTGAGGCTATTACTGGAACTAATGTCATAGAGATATTGTGTGGATAAAATGATATAATATGTGTAAAATCCTTAGTTTAAGACCTGGCATGCAGTAGGTGCTCAAAATGCAAATATTAACTGTAATACAGGTGTTGATGAGTATAATTGTGAAGTCAGGCTCACCACTAAAAGTGCGAATGAGAGAAGATAGGACTCCCTGAAGTATTGTTGCCCTATGGACTGCACAGATAGCTCCATCTTCCTTTCTTACTTCCATCTTCCTCACTTACTTCAATAATCCCAATATTGTGCTTTTAGACAATATGGCCACAGAGCTCTGAAGATGATATTTCAGGCTATTTGCTTCTCCCATTAAATGGCTGCCAGGATTTTTTAGTTTCCATATCTACTCTTCTTTCTGCTGTTTTCCTCATTGACTGCAGCATGTTTCCCTGCAGGCAGCCATGCATTTCACCGATTCCTTCTCTCCAATGTCTTACTTTTAATTGTTAAGACAACCAAACCAGCTATCCCAGCTTGTTGCTGGATTGTGTCCAAGGGCAAATCATCTGAATAAACATTTCTCCAAAGAAGATTTACAAATAGCCAATAAGCAGATAAAAAGCAGCTCAACATAATTAGCTATCAGAGAAATGAAAATCAAAATTATAAGCCATTAGGATGGTTAAAATGAAAAAGATAGATAATAACAATGTTGACAAAGTTGTGGAGTAATTGAAACTTTCATACACTGGTAATGGGAATGTAAAATGGTGCAGTTCCTTCCTTTGGAAAAATCATCTGAAGGTTTCTTAAAAGGTTAAATGCAGAGTAATCATATGACCCAGCAACTCCACTTCTAGGTATTTACCCAAAGAAATTAACACATATGTTCATAAAGAAACTTGTACAAAAATGTTCATAGCAGCATTATTTGTACTAGCTATGGAGTGGAAACAACCCAGATGTGTGTCAATGAATGATGGATAGACAAAATGTGGTATATCCATATGACAAAATATTATTCAGCCTTAAAAAGAATGAACTACTGATACATGCTTCAACATGGTTGTACCTTGGAAACATGGTGTTAAGTGGAAGAAGCCAGTCACAAAAGACCACGTCTTATATGATTCTATTTATATGAAATGTTCAGAACAGGCAATTCCATGTGAATAGAAAGCAGGTTAGTGGTAGCCAGTGGCTGGGGTAAGGGGGAATGGGTCGGTGACTGCTTGATGGCTTTTTGGGTGATGAAAATGTTCTGGAGTTAGATAGTGGTGATGGTTGCACAAGTCTGTGAATATACTAAAAGCAACTGAATTATACACTTTAAAAGAAGGAATTGTATAGCATAAATACAGCTGTTACAAAAAATATGAAAGATTATTCAGGCTTTGAATGTGGGCTGGAGGAGCCTATCCTTGAGCCAAGTGCAGAGATGTGGAGCATGAACTTTGCAACCTCATTTTAAACTCTTCAGAGACTTTTCTCCTTCCCGATTTGAAGGTATTTTCTAGATTGCAGATGCTGCCAGAAAAATGACTTTCCAGATCTGTACTTGAGAAGGCAAATATGCATTCATGTTTGTTTTTTACATAAAATTTTATAAAACATAACTATTGCTACCATTTATGGCACTGTTCTATTCACTTTTTCTTTACTACTGTAATTCTCACCACAACTTTTTAAGGTAGGTATTACAGTTCTCCCTATTTTACTGAGGAAACAGACACAGAGAAGTTAAGTAACTTAACCAGGGGTACACAGCTAATAAGTAGCACAGAATTTGAACCCTTGTTGTCAGCCTCCAGCATCTATGCTCCTAACCACTATACTACATAGCCTCAAAGCCAATCTAGCCTCTTGGTAAAGAGCCTCAACCCTTTATAAGGCATTATTTTGGGTGAGGTAGAAATTATAGCTCTGTACTGAAACTACATGCTCATTCATAAACAACTGATGAAATAGCAAGTCACCAATTGAAATGTGATCTTGCTTATGTGCATAGCCACGGCAGTAACACTCATACAGCTGAGCTGGCTATTATCCCCACTAGCATACCCTTTTTTTAGATCTTTTCTTTTCCTCCTTAGGTGAGGTCTTTATTAGGTCCTGCCCACTCTGGAGGTTGCTGCCCCAAGGCCACAGCTTTCTTCCCATATGTAGACTGCTCCACACAACAAATCTCTGTGTGAAAGGTTGCACAAAAGAGATCTGGAAAAGAAGTGGCTTAAAATGCTCAATTGCAGTGTTCTGGCAAAAGGACTAATTGGCATTTTTATTCCAAAGGAGAAAAATTGCCTAATAGCAAGAATCAGCGAGTAGTACCACCCATGCAAACTGTTCATTCTTGTTTCAGCTCAAAGGCCTCAAGTGGGGGAAAACAGCTCTTGTTTGCTCAGTGTTTTGTGTGGTAGAATCAGACTGATGCTGTTTAAATTCGATGCACAAGCCAATTAAAATCACGAAGCAGTTCTATCTTTTTTTGTTATTTTTTTCCATGGGATTTTATACTATCAAAATACACTATGTTAAAACTGACACTCTCACTACCTACCTAAATTAAATGTAGAAAATAGGACAGGGATTTTTTTTTTGCAAAGTCTCCTGTACATATATTTACTATAAACTAACTAGAAGATTTAAGAGTTTAGTCATCTATAAAAAATTGGGTGGTTTTCTGAATTGAATGGAAAGCAGATGGCTGTGATTTCTACCTTAATATCCAGTTGACTAGGTGTGAGTCAAATCCTACAGAAGCAGAGCACAGGAAGATGGAGGTGGAGGCAAATGAGAGTAATAGAGGTTGGCTGTGAGTAGCAGAGAATTTTCTTCAGTACTTTGGGGGAAAACTGAGTTTTTGATCATACATGTTAACTTATCTTTCCATTTAATTCTTTTCTAATGTATGGGGACAAAGAGAAGGTACATCCCTGGAGGCAGTTCCCTCCATGATGTCTCTTCCTGTAGCTCTGGCCCAGCTGGAGGCCTCATAAACATGAGGCTTAAAATAAAGGCTCCAGCTGGGTAGAGGATGGCAAGCAACATAGTTTGCAGATCAGATTGTGTTCTTAGCATTGGTTGTGACTTCACATATAAATGTTTTTCAAGCATTGTCATTTGTCCTAGTGCTTGGTCTTTAATTTACATGGTTCTGCATCAGTGGTGTTCCTTCCACTCAGAAGGCTCCACCTCACCTCCTTTTCATTCTCATCTTCCCATGTCCAGATACCATCTGTTTGTCAATGCACAGTTCAAAACACAAATACCATTGAATTCTGCAAGTTGGAAATTATTTCTTTCCTTTTCTTAAACTCCTGGAATACATTGTACATGTCTCTGTCAAGGTGCTGGTCAGATTTACCCTGTTGCCACTGTGGAGTAGACATCTATGCCTGGTACTAGTACTACAAGCTCTGTATTCTCCCTAGTGGCTGTACAAGGGCTCAGTATGTGGGTTGAACCAATGAGCAAATGAATGTACTTCAGGGATAAGAAATATTCCTTAGTGCTTGATACTGATACTAGACTAGGTTATACCCTAGCAACCATTAGAAGGGTGCTGGACACCTCCCAGACTTGATTAAACTGAGCAGAGGACAATTGGAAATTTCAGCAAGATTATCTCCCTGTTGGCATAACCTGGGACTTTCCTCTCTATTGCCCTACAGTCTTTGACTCTTCAGTGCTCATGATCTCCTGAGAAAAGAGTGGTTTTACATAATTTATAATTCAAAAGAGTGCATTTTTCAGAGACCTTACATAGCATCATGTGTAACTCTTACACATAGTGCTTACACATGTAACTCTTAAACATATAAGAGTTACACATGGTGCTATGTGAGAATCTCTGAAAAGGGGCCCATAGACCTTCTCTCTGAACATGACATTGATACAAACATATGCAGACAATATAATTAAACCTTTCAGCTCATGTATAGATTTATAAGAAATTGTCTGTGTCTTAGGTTGGTAGGTTTGTAATAAATTGTTTGTTTGTGTCTTAGGTTGGTGAGTGCCTGGATTGGGAGAAAGGAGAGAAGCAAGTCCCGAATCTTTCATCCACGTGTGGGTAATGAGTTCCGTTTTGTTTCCCACATGTTTTGCCTTTTTCCCACTGAAGAAAGTATTTTACTAGTGCTAACATCCTGTGAGTTTGACTTCTGTGAAACACTGTCCCTGGGAGCAAAGGAAAATTTCCCTACTCAAGGGCTGAGAGAAACAGGTCTGGATTAAAATATTCTGGCTGTGAATTTGGTTGGGGGGAACCTTTGTTTAAAAATAACTATCTTTGGAAGGTAATGTAAAAAAAGACAGCATCTTTTCACATGGTATCTGGTGCTTAGATTAAGAGGACTCTGTGGTATAGTGGATAGCTCTAAGTGCAGGATATCAGGATATTTGGGTTTTAGCACTCATATCATCTGCGCTCTATGGAGCAGCTGGCAAATCGCTTTTACTTTCTTGGTACTTAGTGTCCTTGCCTCTAAACTGAAGAGTTGGACTTAATCATCTGTGGGTCTCTGCATATTTAAGATAAATTTTACCTGATTGGTTTCTCATTACTTATAGAGTGTGTTTTCTTTCATTCAAAGGGATTTGGTGGGGGGTCTTCTCACATATTTTGTAATGCCTGTAGAATATCTTCACTTCTTTTTACTGAATTGATATTAAATGTTTCATGGCCCCAAAGCAATTGATTACAGTTGACTTAACTATGTGGGGTTTCATTTCATGTTATAAAATAGAGGAAGAAACTTATCTGGTTTGTTGTAAGTTGGTAATATTAGACCATCTACAGTCCCCTTCTCCAACTTTTGAACATTATTAGTGGAAAGAGAGGCTAGAAACCCTATCTTGTAATGTTCAATTTGTAACAAAGAGCATTTGGAAGCTTATTCCAGGGTAGGTTTATGGCTGATGATTCTGTGCTGCTGTCCCCAGAAAGTGCTTGACCAACCACTGAGGAATTAAGACATGTATAGATGCTCTTTGGGTCAACTCCTTGATCTCAAGGCCAAACACCTAGAATTCAGTCCCTATCAGGCATATCAACTGGATTTTTGTCAGAGGATTCAGTCACTCTTTTAATTGGTGACCAATTGGTATTAACTCTCTAATAGTTTAGAAACTCTTGAGGATGTGAAATCCATTTTATCTATCCGTCATCAGTCCATCCAACCAGTTTACTGTGCACTACTCTGTACCAAACACTGTTTTACTACAACTGTGAGCAGAACAGATAAGAATCTGTGACCTCTATAGAGTTTATATTTTAATGGGGCAGTAGTAAGGCAGAGTGACAGACAATGACCTAAATAAAGAAGGAAGTATATATTTATAGTATGTTAGATGATAGTAAATACTATGAGAAAACAATAAAGCCAGGGAGATGAGTAGAGAATGTTGGCAATGAAGACAGCAATTTAAATTTGCATAAACTATTTTGGAAAAAGCTAATATTTGCGGTAGTACAGAGTAGTGATTCCAAACATGGACTTCGAAGCCAGAGTTTTGGGATTCAGTTGCACACTCTATTATTTATCAGTTGTGCAACTTTGGACAAAACTAGTGAAAATGATCTAGCCTCTAGTCTTTAGTAGGACAGTCTGGTGGAGGAGATCTGCAAATAACTAAGAGACAGGGCTGAATGAAATTAGTGCTTCATAGAGAAATAAGCAGCAGATTGTGGGAGTTCCTTCTGGGGAATCGGAGATCTTACAGAGGAATTTGAACTGGGCTTTAAATGGCCTTGAATGGACCTTAAATTGATTGAAGGTTTAGGGAGGCAGATTGACACCTAAGGCATACATTTCTAAAAGCTGCACTTGCCCAAAGGCAGAGCGAGTTGCCTCTGGAGGTGTCACCAGTGATGTCTGAGCCCAAGGAGTGTGTCTGTTGATCAGAGATGTAGAGAAGATTCACACATTGGACAGACAAGTTGCACTTGGTGGTCTCGATTACTGCCCAACCTGAGATTCTGTGATTCTACAATATTTAAAGTGCTGCAAGCCAGATTATTCTCTTTTATATTTGAGATGTCTCATTGCCTGCTCTCTACAAAGCTATTCACACAAACTGTAACTTCCTCTGAAGAGATGTTTTACTGGGACAAGTCAAATAACCCATTTGAATAATCAGAAATTCCGGATTGGTGTACTAATATCAGTAAAGTCTTATTGTTGAGTATTTTGAACAGGTATAGCCTCCTGAATTAGGGGTGGAGTAAAGGGCCCTGTGACTGACCTTGGAAAACTTAGCTTATTTCTATCCAAACATAGCTAAGACAGATGAACTCCAAAGCTTGAGCTCACTTCTGCATTTTGCTTCCTACAGTTTGATCAAGAATAAAATCCCTTGTGAAATCTGTTTGTATTTCATGTATGTGATATCTTGTCCATTATATTATTGACTACATGTTGTGGAAGGATGTATCACTTATTACATGTTCTTTTGTCCACGTGGCCCATGGGTCCCTTGTATTTAGTCTGTACATTAATGCCAACTGTCATCATCATTATTGTTGGAAACCAAAATGTATAGACTAATCTATTCTTATTTTAAGGAGTGTTGTAAGCTTTGACTTCATGGTATGAGACGTTTACAGTCGAGAGCCCAGAGAGCCCATCTTTGCTCAGCTTAACATGTAAGTAAGCCTACTTTCACCTTCAGCTTTTCAAGGAACCTAGGCTGTTTCTATTTCTAGTACTAAAAGAAATAACGTTTATTCTGCCCATATTTAAACCTAATACCTGGGCTCACATGGCCTTTGTAGGTGACCTGCAGGTCCCTAGCTTCTGAATCTCCCAAGGTCTGTTGTTGAACTAGGCCCTCATCTTAGGTTACCATCTTTGGATAGTTCCTTAAAATGGAATAACTTTTTTTGGAGTAGTCCAGGATAAAGGACTTCATTTTCCAATTCAACTGGCACTACCAGTAAGGATTATAGGTCAGATAAGAGAAAGCCAAACTGATCTTTATGTTAATGTTTCTAATCAGCAATCAAAACATGAGACATTTTATATCGTAAATTATTGCTTGGCTTCCCCTTCTTCATTGCTTCTCCTTATTCCAAACAAGATGTATAATGCTGTTGTTTTCAATGACCATATTCTCCTAAACAACTGTATATAAGCTCGTGATCTCAGACTTTAAAGGTAGAACATCAAGGCCCAGAAAACTTAAATGGAAGTCTGTGGCATAATCCAGTGTTCTAAAACTTCTCAGAATAAAAATTCATTCAATAAAACATGTTAAATAGTATTTAGAGTGTGTGTGTGGTGGTGAAGAGGAGTTAATGAGTAACTGACCATGCAAAGCTGGAGTTGTAGGGCTGTAAGAGGTGAATGGTACTGAAAGATAAGAGAAGAGGAGAGTTAAGGGCTGGGGTTGGAGGGAGGCAGGACCTGCTCAGAACTGAGTATTGTCAGTTAGACCTGCTCTTGGGTCACCTTTCTTGGTTTCAGAGTCAGCCCCTGCAGGGAGACAGAATTTTTTCTTCCCTTCAGTCTTCTGCTTTGCAGTCCACTTTTCATTACTTATTGTTACTGTTTCTGATTCAGAGTTTAGAGCTGTTGACCTGGTGGCTTCTTTAACTAAGGTTGAATGTTTTGGTGACTAAAACAACACATCGTAGGGACTACTTATGTGCCACTATTCATGATGGCATGTGTGGACAGACAGATTGGAATTTGGAAAAACATCCCTTTTGGCTGAGATCTCAGAACATCTGAAAGCCCTGTCTTAAAGGAGAAAAAAAAGACATAACGAAAATAAGCCAAACCAACCCAGAGCTAGATACTTGTTATTCTTTTTTGAACTCTATGGAAATGAATAGAACTGTGTATTTTTCTTCTTGTGGTTAGCTGTAAGGTCTGCTTTAAAAGACAATAAATGCACTCAAAAGTTGCTTTCAAAGATTTTTTTTTTATTGCACTGAAAGCATCCTAATAAGAAACAGGCTATATGCAAATAAAGTCATTTCTGTTTCTGGAAATCAGGTTTATAAGCACCACAAATACATTTCAATTGATAAAGCGAGAAGTAAGTAAAAATGTGTAGTCAAATACTTCCTGTTCACTACCGACATATACATATTTTTCTAGTACATTGCTCAATTGTGAAATCAGGACGAAAGCATGCAATAAACATTTTTGCAGCAAATTTTAGTAAAATATCTGTAAAAAGAAGACCAAATATACCAATGTTGAATATTACAATGTATTTGATTAATTTTTTCTTCTTTTAATACAAAATTGTCAGATAATCTTGTCCTGCAAAAATACTACATTTTAAAATTCAGTGTGGTGCTATCAGGCACCCCCGGTCTCTTCGAGCTATAACTGGTACCGAGCTCGTGCTGCTTGTCAAAATTTAATGAGAGGGCCCGTTCTAAAATAATTGAATTTTCATATCAGAACGAACCAGGATTACTCAGACAATAAAATTGCTGAGTCCTGTACTGTTACCGGCAAATACCTTTTGCTTTGCTCATGAAATCAGTATGTAAATGTTCAGGGTTTGTATTTAAGGCATCTTAGGCATTTGGAGTTGTAGTACTAGCAATAATTTCAAATGGTGCCAGTGATAAGTAGCTGGTTTTTTATAATGTTCAAAGTGTAATTTGTTTGGTGAATCAGGATAAGCATTTGGTTTATATTTTATATAAATGTTAATGCACTTGCAGTTTAATTATGTTTCTTAACTTTTAACATTTCAGAAGTCAAATTTGAGGACTAGTCCATCAGATTGTCTTGCTTTCATAACATTCTGAAAAATGGGAGCACCCCCATGCTGTGAGTTTAAAAAGTAAGAGGTGTCTGGAAAGTTCATGATGGTATGTTTTGGAAGCTGGCAGCACTGATAATGAAGTGGGGGAGATGCCATACATAGGTGTGCCCTCCTACATAATGGTGAGCTCTCTGAGACATAGCATGGAACTTGAGAGTTCTCTATCAAGAGCAAGGAAGACACCTCCAGGGAGTCGCTAATTTATTTCTTTTATGATAGTTGAGTTGGAGAGCAACTATTGAATAAAGTAGTATAATTTTTAAAAAATTAACAAGAGTTTTTGTAACAGTGCAGTAATTGGGGGTATCAAAACAGAAAAGAACTCTTTCTAGTGTTGTAGAGAACGTTTGTTTCAAAAGTATTTTTTTTATATTCTTATTTTTAAAATAATTTGCAGGATTTTAGTCTTCAAGCAAATTTGTACTCAATCAAAATTAGCTATGTACTTACAAGATAGCAGTGCTTGTCAAACTTAGGACTTTTTTTTCATATCTCTTTCATCATATGAGCGCTTGGTTTGGTTGAAAGCAGATTGGATAATACAGCCTTAGAGGTAGAAGACCTAGCTTTTACTTTCTTTCATATTGTAGAATGCAAGAGTTATCAAACTTCAGCTTGTGGGCAAAATATGGCCTGCTGGCTGGTTTTGTAAAGAAACCTTTGTTGAAATACAGCTGATTGTCTATCGCTGCTTTTGCGCTCCATGGACAGAGTTGAGTAATTGCAGCAGAGGTCATATGGCCTGAAAAAGTCTAAAATGTTTGCCATCTGGCCCTTTATAGGAAAAGTTTCCAGACCCCTGATTTAGTAACCTGCCTTTAGTGGGTTATTACTTCCAGGTCTTCACTGGTGGTTGTAATGGTGGCGGTGATGGTAATGATGATGATAGCTAACACGTAATGACACTTAAGTGTCCTAAGCACTCTTCGCGTATACATTCATTTAACCCTCACAACAACCCTATGTTATAGCACCATTACTTCCCAATTTTGCATATAAGGAAAAGGAAGCAGAGAAAGGGTGAGTGATATGTTCATTCTAACTTGGCCAGTGAGTAGCAGAGCCAGGCAGTCTGGCTCAAGAACTTATGTATGCTCTATTTATTTATTTATTTATTTATTTACTTACTTACTTTTAATTATGAAATTTTCAAGAATGGATAAAAATAAGACTATAATGAATCACTAAATACCACTCAGCTTCAGTAATTGATAGTATAGTGCTATTTTATCCACTCACCATGTCTTCCAAATATTTGTATGCATGTAGAGCAAATTTCCAACATCATCTCATTCTACCTGCAAATACTTCAATGCATATCCCCAACATATATAACAAAAATGTCATTATAATATCTAACAAAATGTATAGTAATTTTATAATATCATCTAATGTCCAGTTCATATTAAATATTTTCTGGTGGCCTTCAGTTTATCTTTTGACCATTGGTTTGTTCAAATCAGAATTCAAGGAAGATCAATTCACTGCATTTGGAAATAATGTCACTATGTTTCTCTGAATATATAATGGATCCCTACCCTTGCCATTTATTATTTAAGAAAACAGTTCATTTGAACTGTGATATGTTTGGCATTTTGGATTTGATCAATTACTTCTTTTTGGTTTAATTTGTTCCTCTTTTTTCCAGTATTTTTTTATACCCCTGGCTAAGTCTAGATGATTGATTAAATTAAGAGGTATTTGTATGTGTGTGTTTGTGCCTGTGCATGCACATTTTTTAGACTCCCTTGTAGATAGTGCTGCATGTTTCCTATTGCATCACAGCACAAACCACATAATGTCTGGTTATCATCACTAGAAAGTGATGTAAGCTTTTCTCAGTAAGTTCAAGTGATGTCAGTCTGATCCTTCCATTGCAAAGTTTTCCCCATTAGCTTTTATCTTAACAGTTTTATTATCAGTTAGTGATTGCTTCCTAGATCTGTTATTTCACTGAGAGTTGCAAAATGGTGGTGTTCAGAGTTTTTTCATTCCTTTTCTATTCATTAGTTGCCAGGCTTCTATAAAGAACTTTCCCTCATCAGCTATTTGCTTACCCTGAAGTATAGTTTGTACAGAAGCAGAATAAATGCTTAATTCTTATCTTTTATTTGTGAATTTTCATTGTGATGACTTATTATCTCAGTAGCTTCTAGGTCCTCTGGCTGCTCATTGCTACTGAGTGGTCACTGTGTCTAGGTTTTTTGGTGGGAAGATCTAGTAAGTGTGTACTTTATAGAAAGAAAAACAAAGTATGAGTTCATTTTTATATTTCCAATTTGTGTAATATTTCAGGATTTTTACTGAATTTCTTTGATTTTACATTTGTTTTTGTTTTTGTTTTGCTGAGAATCTTGGTTCCTTGTGATGTTAGCATACTTATATGCTTATCCTATTATTTACATAGGTTAATTTTAAAATAACATTGCCAATCTTACTGTTAACCATAAGACAGTTTATGTTTTCTAATCTCTTAACCTCTATGATAAATGGCCTCTTTGTAGAATGGGAATTATAATCTCGAATCTGCCTGAAGTTTCCATGTGGGAGCAGATGATCTGTTGAGATCCCTCAGTCTGTGAGATTTCTTATAAATCAATATTTTTTAGAGAGTTTCTAAAATGTGTGAGATGGCTGAGTGCTTGGGTTTGAGCCAGAAGGTCCAAGTTTGAAATTTTTACTGAGCTTTGATTCAGAGAGGTTATGATGATTTTTTGTATAAGAATGTATGCCCCTGCAGATACTATAAACTTAGCAACCATAGGACAAAACCTAAATTTAGGAATCATATAGGATAATTTATATATTGGATATCCCTTTATGGCATATAAAACACCTTGTAAAACGACATCTCATTTGATCTTGATATCTCTCCTAGGTGATAGGTACTATTATTATCTCTATGTTCCAAGAGGATCCGAGTGGTTAAGTACTTTTCCACAGTCACACAGCTAGTAAGTAGCAAAGTAGGGATCCAAACTGAGGTCTTTGGACTCATAACCTGGCATTCCTTCCAGCATATCAATATTGTCGACATATCCTAGGATGTTGTTTGCAGCCCAGTAGTGGTGACTCTTTTAACTTCTCTTCGGGTAGGGGGATGAGGAGAAAGATGCTTTGGGACATTCGCCTGGGCCATTGGTGCTTTTCTTTGGTAACTCTTAGGTGGTCAGATCCAGAGTCGAAGGTGTGGACTTGAGTGTGTCTTATTTTTATTGTTTTTATTGCTCTTCCTTTCCCACTGCAGCTTGGTTATTGGAGTTGTTTGAAGGAGCAGGAGGAGATCTGGTGAAACTTCTTCTTTCAAGTCAGAAATGATCTCTGCAGTAGCCATGCTTGAGCTAGGGTCTACTAACTAAGCACTGCCAGGGGCACCTTCCATTGTTGCTTCATATGTAGGTACCTGCATTAGTCATTATAAAAGAACATCCTACTCTTCTTTCTCTGCTGTAATAGATGGAAATTTCAACTCATTTCATATCGGCAACTACTCTGCCAGAAAATAGCAACAGTTTTTCACTGTTACCTGCTTCTACCAAAACATGTTTTCCCCTTAAAACTTCTTGTAAATTCAACCATTGCTTCACTGAAAATTATTAAACCTCAGGGAAATATAGGGGATTAACCACAAAATATAACCAAGTGGATGAAGTAGAGTCTGTATTCTGCTAGTTTCTTCCAAGGAGCTGGAGAATATCTGAATCAGACATGAAGGGAGGAATCCTAGAATGTTTGAGGGCCTGCCATACCCCTTTCATGCCTATAATTTTAGCAAGTTGGGAGAGACATAGGAAAGTCTGCACCATGTACACCTGCTGACATAGGTAAGAAATCACTTTAAGGGCAAGAAGTATTTCCTTCACTGGTGCTCACTCCCCTCACTCTCAATTCTCACATGGGATCTGGAATCAAAATGCCCTTTCCTGAGTTTCGAAAGTCCTTTCCTGAGTTTAAATACTAACTTTGTCAGTGTACATCCTTGGGAAAGTTACTTAAACTTCATGCACTTCAGATTTCTTATTTGCCAAATAGAGACAAAATAGTACTTAACTCATATAGTTGTAAGAATCGAAGCCATAATGCCATACAATGCTTAGCATAGACTTCGGCACATAATGTAGTTGTCACTCCCTTGCTGGATGTTATTGTTTATCATGAATGTCATTGTTATTGATCATTGTGGTTATTTTCTTTATTAAAATAATGTTATCCAGGCCTCAAGACATATAGTGATACAAAGTACAAGTAGCAGTTGGACTTTTTACTCCCCTATCTTGGTCACTTTCATTAACAAGTGTGAGTGCTTCCTTAATAACAAACATTAGCTAAAAATGTCCCTCCATCCTCCACCACCAAATCTTCAAACAGCCTCTAGATTATTCCCTCTACCCCTACTCTTCAGGGCTTCAACATCATGCTCATCATCCTCTTCCTTAACCTTCTTTATAGCATAACATCTTAAGAGAACTGTTTAAATTCATCCTCTACAAATTCTTCTCCCCTTGTCCCTTAAACCAACCCCAGTGAAGCATTCATTCCTATCACTCCAATGAAAGTACTGTGGTCAAGAGGGGAACATCACACACCACAGCCTGGTGGAGGGTGGCGGGCAAAAGGAAGCATAGCCTTAGGAGAAATACCTAATGTAGATGATGGATTGATGGGTGCAGAAAACTACCATGGCACATGTATACCTATGTAACAAACCTGCACTTTCTGCACATGTATCCCAGAACTTAAAGTGTAATAATAGTAAAGTACTGTGGTCAAGGTTATCAGCAACTTGTACATCGCTAAACCTATTGATCTCTTCTCTGTTTTATTTTTTTCTTACAGGACGACCTGGTTACACTTGATGTGCTTTCAGATGTTCTTCCTGCCTCATTGAATCCTTTTCCTTAATCTCCTTTCCTGGCTCCACCTTCTTATTGCCACCTGTAAAAAAAGGGTTGGGATGCCTTACACCTGCTTCTCTATCTCTATCTATATGCAGTTGACCATTGAACTACATGGGTTTGAACTGCAGAAGTTAAATTGTATGTGGATTTTCTCCCACCTCTGCCACCCCTGAGACAGCAGAACTACTAGTTCTTTTCCTCCTCCCTCTCATCATACTCAGCATGAAGCTGATGAGGCTGAAGAACTTCATGATGATCTACTCCCACTTAACAAATAGTAAACATATTTTCTCTTCCTTATGATTTTCTTAATGACACTTTCTTTCTTATTTTATTGTAATGGATAAAATAGCCAGTTAACATCAAATGGCAGTAACCCTTTAAGTCGACTAAATCCCCCAGTCAAAAGATACAGCCAAAACCTAGCGGTATGCTACATCCAGACCCATTTCACATCCAAAGATACACAAAGTCTTAAAACAAAGGGATGGAGAAAGATTTACCAACCAAATGGAGAGCAAAAATAAATAAATAAATAAAAAGCAGGAGTTGCCAATTCTCGCATCTGATTAAATAGATTTCAAAGCAACAAAGATATAGTGGTAAAAGGATCAATGCAACAATAAGAGCTAACGATCCTAACACCCAGATACATAAGACTCATAAAGAGATTTAGACTCAACGAGACAGAAAATTAATAAAGATATCCAGGACTTGAACTCAGATTCGGAACAAGTAAACTAAATAAATATTTATAGAGCTCTCCATTTTAAATACACAAAATATACATTCTCTACCTTAAATACACAAAATATTGATCGGCCATTATTAATACCCATTTTTAGAATAAAGCTATATTCCAGTTCTCTCTCCCTGTTTTTCTTCCTCTCCTTCACTCCTTTTTTTCCTTTCTTTAAAAAAAAAGAAAAGAAAACATCCTTAGCCATCATCTCTTCAAACATTGTTTCCCCATAAAAAAAAAAAGACTCTGATTTCCTTGTTGCAAAAAAAAAAAGAGAGAGAGAATTCTGTATTACATTTAATTGGTAGGTCTATTAAGACTCTCTTAACCTAGAATAGTGATAAAGGATTTTTCTTCTTGGTCAATTTGCAAGCTGGAGACCCCCAGCCGGCAACACTCCACCCAGGCCTCACTCTTCATGCTGGGGTGCCCCAGCTCACCTGTGTGATAGTTTGTACCTGTGTATGGTGGTTCCCGAGTTCTTGCATGACACCCAAGAAGAATGAGATACGCTGGCCATTGAAGGCTGAGGAGGACAGAGTGAAAAAAAATGTGTTAATTGACTGTTGATGTTATCGATAAGGCTTCCAGGCAACAATAGACTATTAGTAGTTATGTTTGGTAAAGTTTTATGCTGATTTTTGACTGCCAGGGGGATCAGTGCCCCCTCACCCTTGTATTGTTCAAGGATCAACTTAATTTCTTTATATTGATTACATGTTGAAATGACACTTTTTGGATATATTGGGTTAAAGAAAGTATACTATTAATTTCATCCGTTCTTTTCACTTTTTTTAATGCAATTACTGCATTAGAATATATACATAGCTTGTATTTGTAGCTCACTTTTTATTTTTTTTGAGACAGAGTCTCGCTCTGTCACCCAGGCTGGAGTGCAGTGGCGCAATCTCGGCTCACCACAACCTCTGCCTCTTGGGTTCAAGCCTCAGCCTCCCGAGTAGTTGGGATTACAGGTGTGAACCACCATGCCCAGCTAATTTTTGTATTTTTAGTAGAGATGGGGTTTCACCATGCTGCTCAGGCTGGTGAAGTCCTGAACTCATGATCCCCCTGCTTCTGCCACCCAAAGTGCTGGGATTACAGGAGTGAGCCACCACACCTCACCTGTAGCTTACTTTCTATTTGATTGGACAGCACTGGCCTAGAAGGAGCAACTGTTCTGCATCCCTGGGTCCACCTCACTTCAGTATCTGGTGAGATTCTCCTCATACTTCAAGACCAACTGCTAATGCCTCTCTTCCCTTTCCTTGCTCTTTGCCACAAGCAGATAGAGTTAGCCATTCTTTCTAGTCTGCCCTGACTCTACATAAGTTGTGCTTACTTACATAGCCCTTGACATCTAATGAGCAATGAATGAAGCCTGTGCCACTCCTGGGATGTTGGTGGATTTTATTCATTGGTCTCCTTACAGAATTTGCTTTATCTCTCTGCTACAGCATTGCACACATTGGTTTCTAGATATTTATTTATAGGTCTTTCTCCCTACTCTCTGATGAACTCCTTGATGTTCTGCATGGTTTCTAACTTAACTCTGATCCTCAGTGACCAGAACACCATCTTGCAGAAATTTGTGCTCATTAAGTATTACAGGGACACACAAATCACTCTCAGGCTGCATTTCCTGCTACTATTTGCACCCAGCAATCCCAACCCATGACTTCCGATTCCCTGAAGAGATTTTCCCCATAGCTATTCCTTCCCCAGGTTGCAAACAGGCTCTTATTGTAACTAGTTTGGTGACTCCTACTCTATTTATGGTGTAGGCTGGCTAATCTGGACCACATCAGGTCTGGCAGCAGCTCTGGTATGCAACGTGGGTGATTGGGTGTCACAAAGGGAAGGGTGAGCTCCCTTGAAGGCCAGCTGGCTGTATGGCCAGTCTGTAGAGAACAGAAGTAGGCTGCTTCCTGCCTTCGTTGCAGGAGATTTTCCTGATTTGCCTTGTGGTAGGCAGCCTTCCAACTTTATGGGTGATGCTGCCATGTTATTTTTGGTGAGTTAATGATGCACAGAAAGCAGAGTGGGTAGATCTGTGGCAGATGTGAGTTTCCTAGCAACATCATTAGCTATGCTGGACCACCATTCAGTCAGCTTTGTCTCCTGTGGCCTGATACCATGGTGACACCACACTCTCTCTGGCCACTCCATAAACCTTGCACTTATGGCTCTCTGTCTTTAGAGGGACTGGGAAGAAAGATCACTTAGAGTGTACTGCTAAGACGCTAAAATCGATGGCAATGTTCCACTTTCTTTCTTTTTCCCCTGAGACCTTTGACTGTGTACTTTATATGATTTGTTTCCTGGGGACAGACAGCCTTGTAACTTTTTTGTCTTATAAATGTAGAATCTTTGCTGAAGCATCCCATGTCTCTCTGACCACAATGACAAAAGTAAAGATTTGTTTGCAATAATGAAAGTGGTATTGTATTTATTTGGCTTAGACTCCACCCATTTTTTAAGGAACCACAGTCTCCATCAGATTTCTTTTACAATATTCCAGGAATTGTCAAGAAGTGTTTGACGCATTCTTGTGAACAATTCTTCCTAACAACCTCATGTAATCTACCATTTTCTTCTGTCCTGTCCTGGTGCAGCTACTGTTGTGATTTCTCAGTAGCTGAAATGCTTCAGTGCTTCACCAGGCCACTGCAACAAGGCCATCATTGAGGCCACCAAAGTTGTAATGGTTTCTTTGCTTCTGCACTCCTGTATGCACACTGCTGCCTCTTTTCTGTGTTACAGACACTTTAGGGTTCCTTTTTCTCTACCTCTCTCCTTTGGCCCCCACTGTTTCTTCTCTTGTTGTGATGGTTCCATTGCTGCAGGACTCAGGTCTGTGGAGGCTAGGCTTGGAGACAATCCGAGAGACAGACATAGTGATCTTAAAAAATACCCTCCTCTTCTTTTCCAAACTGACCCACTGAATGTGTACCAAAGTTAAACACCACAGCCCTTCTTCTAATGAAAGAGTTCTTTTTAAAAGAGATTACTTAGCTCCTCAAGTAAATAGACCCTTGATAGCCCTGGCCCAACTGGTCTTCTAGACAGGCTAAAACTGCCAAGCTCAAACTCTGCACCACTGACATGAAGGAAGACGCATCAACTTCTCTATGTCTGTTTGGGCCTGTTTTAAAATATCATCAGTGTGGGCACAGAAGCATTCATTCTTCTCCCTGGGTCTGTCATGAAATCTACATAGTATTCACAGTTGGGATCCTTGGCTTACTGCCCCTAGGATGCCTCCTTAGAGTATGTTGTTTCTTCCTTACTTCTGGAGCAGAGTCTAAATGGTAGGCACTATGAGGATGCTATGCAGAATAAGACATGAATTCTGTTTTGAAGGAGCCTTCACAGCAAAGTTTGAGATGATGTGATTCAACAACTAACTCAAAGTAGGAACAGTACTTTATTTTTTTAATTGTACTTTAGGTTCTGGGGTACATGTGCAGATTGTGCAGGATTGTTGCATAGGTACATTCATGGCAAGGTGGTTTGCTGCCTCCATACCCCTGTCACCTATATCTGGCATTTCTCCCCATATTATCTCTCCCCTACCTCCCAACCCCCCACTGGCCTTCCTCTGGCCCCCCCAACAGACCCCAGTATGATGCTCCCCTCCCTGTGTCCATGAGTACTCATTGTTCAGCACCTGACTATGAGGGAGAATATGCAGTGTTTGATTTTCTGTTCTTGTGGCAATTTGCTGAGAATGATGGTTTCCAGTTTCATCCATGTCCCTACAAAGGACATGAACTCATCCTTTTTATGGCTGCATAGTATTCCATGGTGTATATGTGCCACATTTTCCTTGTCCAGTCTCTTATTGATGGGCATTTGGGTTGGTTCCAGGTCTTTGCTATTGTAAACAGTGCCACAATGAATATATGTGTGCATGTGTCTTTATAATAGAGCAATTTATAATCCTTTGGGTATATATCCAGTAACGGGGTTGCTGGGTCAAATGGAATTTCTATTTCTAGGTCCTTGAGGAATTGCCACACTGTCTTCCACAATGGCTGAACTAATTTACATTCCCACCAACAGTGTAAAAGTGTTCCTATTTCTCCACATCCTCTCCAGCATCTCGTCTCCAGATTTTTTAATGATCGCCATTCTAACTGGCTTGAGATGGTATCTCAATCTGGTTTTGATTTTAATTTCTCTAATGACCAGTGATGATGAGCATTTTTCATATGTTTTTTGGCCTCATATATGTCTTCTTTGGAAAAGTGTCTGTTCATATCCTTTGCCCACTTTTGAATGGGTTTGTTTGCTTTTTGCTTGTTAATCTGTTTTCATTCTTTGTAAATGCTGGATATTAGCCCTTTGTCAGATGGGTAGATTGCAAAAATTTTTTCCCATTCTGTTGGTTGCCAGTTCACTCTAATGATTGTTTCTTTTGCTATACAGAAGCTCTGGAGTTTAATTGGATCCCGTTTGTCTATTTTGGCTTTTGTTGCCAATGCTTTTGGTGTTTTAGTCATGAAGTCCTTGGCTATGCCTATGTCCTCAATGGTTTTGCCTATGTTTTCTTCTAGGGTTTTTATGGTGTTAGGTCTTATGTTTAAGTCTTTAATCCATCTGGAGTTAATTTTAGTGTAAGGTGTCAGGAAGGGGTCCAGTTTCTGCTTTCTCCACATGGGTAGCCAGTTTTTCCAACACTATTAAACAGGGAGTCCTTTCCCCATTGCTTGTTTTTGTCAGGTTTGTCAAAGATCAGATGATTGTAGATGTATGTCGTTGCCTCTGAGGCCTCTAGAAACTCTAGAAAGTAGAAATACTTTCTTTCTTTAAAAAAAAAGAGGAAAAAAGAAAGAAAGGAAGAAAAATACAAGAAGAAAGAAAAAAAGAATGAAAGAGAGAAAGAGAATGGGAATCTTGCTCTATTGCCCAGGCTAGAATGAAGTCTAAAAATGGGTATTAAAAACCTCTTTTGTGCCAATAAGTGTGCTTAACAGTGAAGACAGGAAGGAATAAGGGAGGAAAATAACAAACAAAGAGCCAACCAATATTTCATTTAAACCTGTGAAATTCTATCCAATTGCTGAGGAGTGATTTACTTCCAATTATGTGGTCACTTTTAGAATAGGTGTGATGTAATACTGAGAAAAATGTATGTTTTGTGGATTTGGGGTGGAGACTTCTGTAAATGTTTATTAAGTTTACTTGTTCCAGGTCTGAGTTCAAGTCCTGGATATCCTTATTAATTTTGTGCCTCATTGATCTGTTTAATCTTGACAATGTAATGTTAAAGTCTCCCATTATTATTGTGTGGGAGTCTAAGTCTCTTTGTAAGTCATTAAGAACTTGCCTTATGCATCTGGGTGCTCCTGTACTGGGTATGTATGTATTTAGGATCGTTAGCTCTTCCTGTTGAATTGATCCTTTTACCACTATGTAATGTCCTTCTTTGTCTCTTTTGGTCTTTGTTGCCTTAAAGTCTATTATTTTATCAGAGATGAGAATTACAGCTTCTTTTTTTTTTTTTTTTTTTTTTTTTGCTTTCCATTTGGTTGGTAAATCTTCCTTCATCCCTTTGTTTTGAGTCTTTGTGTATCCTTGCATGTGAGATGGGTCTGGATGCAGCATACTGATGGGTTTTGGCTTTTTATCCAATTTGCCTGTCTGTGTCTTTTGATTGGGGCATTTAGTTCATTTAAATTTAAGATTGATATTGATATATGTGAGTTTGATACTGCCATTTAATGCTAGCTGGCTGTTTTGCCCATTAGTTGATGTAGATTCTTCATTATGGTAATCCTCTTAACCTTTTGGTATGTTTTTGGAATCGCTGATACTGGTTATTCCTTTCCATATGTAATGCTTCTTTCAGAAGCTCTTGTAAAGCAGACCTGGTGGTGATGAAATCTCTGAGTACTTGCTTGTTCGCAAAAAAAATTTATTTTTCCTTCACTTATGAAGCTTAGTTTCACTGGATATGAAATTCTGGGTTGAAAGTTTTTTTCTTTAAGGATGTTGAATATTGGCCGCCACTCTCTTCTGGCTTGTAGGGTTTCTGCTGAGAGATCTGCTGTGAGTCTGATAGGCTTCCCTTTGTGGGTAACCTGACCTTTCTCTCTGGCTGCTCTTAGTATTTTCTCTTTCATTTCAACTCTGGTGAATCTAACAATTATGTGCCTTGGGGTTGCTCTTCTTGAGGAATATCTCTGTGGTATTCTCTGTATTACCTGGAGTTGAGTATTGTCCTGCCTTGCTAGGTTCGGAAAGATTCCCTGGATAATATCCTGAAGAATATTTTCCAGCTTGGATTCATTCTCTCCGTCACATTCAGATACACCTATCAAACGTGGATTAGGTCTTTTCACATAGTCCCATATTTCTTGGAGATTTTGCTCATTCCTTTTTAGCCTTTTTTCTCTAACCTTGTCTTCTCATTTTATTTCATTAAGTTGGTCTTCGACTTCTGATATCCTTTCTTCTGCTTGATCAATTCAACTGTTAAAACATGTGCATACTTGGCAAAGTTCTTGTATTGTTTTTCAGCTCCACTAATTCACTTGTATTCCTCTCTAAATTGTCTATTCTCATTAGCATTTCATCAAACCTTTTTTCAAGGTTCTTAGTTTCTTTGCATTGGGTTAGAACATGTTCTTTTAGCTCACAGAAGTTTCTTATTATCCACCTTCTGAAGCCTGATTCTGTCAATTCATCACAGTTATTCTCCATCAGGCCTTGTTCTGTTGCTGATGAGGAGCTGCAAGCCCCTGTAGGAGGAGAGACATTCTGATTTCGGGTGTTTTCCTCCTTTTTGTGCTGGTTTCTTCCCATCTTTGTGGATTTATCCACCTGTCGTCTTTGTAATTGCGGACTTTCAGATTGGGTCTCTGAGTGGACATCCAGCTTGTTGGTGATGATGTTTTATCTGTTTCTTAGTTTTCCTTCAGGGGACACCCCTCCCCTACTGAGCTAGACCTTCCTGGGTTCAGCTGTGCTTGCTGTGAAACTCTCAATCCTCAGTGTTTCCAATTGCTGTTTTTGGTGGGAGAATTTCCCCTGCAGTGACCCGCTGCACCGGCTGAAACAGTGGCATTGAGATTCATGGTGGTTCTCTGCCCAGGAATCTCTCTTTCTGGCTCCCTGCTTCAGTCCCCCTTTCAATCAGCTGAATGGGTGACTCTGCCTTCCCGGTGCTCCAAATGCCAACCAAAAGGGCCCCCAGTCACATATACTTCGCACTGAGAACCGCTGCGCCAGGACACCGGCAAAACAACCACACTGGCCAAAAGAGTCACGCTGGCAACCCGTGGGGCTCATCTGCTGGGAATCTCCTGGTTCATGGGCAACAAAAATTCATCTGGAAGTGTGGCATCCACTCACTCTCTGCACTTTCACTGGGAGCTACAATCCTGAGCTGTTGTTAATGGCCATCTGTGTCCTCTGTAGCCAAGCAAAATAAATAGAACATTTCTGCCTCATGATAGCTCTTAAGATATTTGAAAACAGCTCTCATAGCCCCTCAAAGTATTTTTCCCCAGCTGTTGTTAAAGCCATTTTTTAACCTTTCATTGTAATAAATAGAACATTTCCACTTTCTAATAGCCCTTAAGTTATTTGGAAACAGCTCTCATAGCCCTTCTAAGTATTTTTCCCCAGTTGTTGTTAAAACCATGTTTTAACATATCATTGTCATTCTCCTCTATATATTCTCTTATTTTACAATGTCCTTGTTGTTTAGTGAAGCTTGGAAATGAATCCAGTACTGTAGGTGTGATCCAACCATCAAGAATCAAGAAAGAGGCCGGGTGTGGTGGTCATGCCTATAATCCCAGCACATTGGGAGGCTGAGGCAGGTGGATCACAAGGTCAGGAGATTGAGACCATCCTGGCTCACACAGTGAGACTCTGTCTCTACTAAAAATACCAAAATTTAGCCAGGCATAGTAGCACACACGTGTAGTCCTCGCTACTCAGTAGGCTGAGGCAGGAGAATCACTTGAACCCGGGAGGTGGAGGTTGCAGTGAGCCAAGATGGTGCCACCACTGCACTCCAGCCTGGGTAACAGAGCAAGACTCTGTCTCAGAAAATAAAAATAATAATCAATCAAGAATGTCATTTCTTATGATTTGAACTCCAGACATTAAATGCACTAGTAAGCCTTTGTCTACATGACAACACACATTGGCCCACCAAATACATGCCTATCATAAACCACCTTTTATATTTTAGGAGCCCTTCATTAATATCACCTTTCTATGATCCTGTCTCATGTAAGTAGAAGCTAAGGACACCAAATTCCAGCTACTTGTTCCCTCAGTACTCCCTGCAAGAGCAGTGGGATCTCTGGGGGGTGCTGGGTGAGCTAGATGACCATGTTCTTACTGTAACATTCAGCATTCATGTAGCAGCAGTAGTGTTCCTTCTGTATTTATCAGGTTTGTGGCGTAATGTTGGCTATGGCTGTAGCCACTGCCAAGGTCCTTCTCTTCCTATTTTATGAGCTTAGACATCCTGATGATTCTGCAACCTACCTGATGATCTTTTCAATAGATTTTAGTTTTGTTTAAATCAGTCACTGTCACTTTCATTTTATTGCAACTAGGAACTCTGACTGAGGTAAATTTATATTAAACATAAACTTGATTAAACTTCCATGTCTCTAACATGAAAAATCATTAAGCTAAGGCTGTCTACCATCTTAATAAATATGCATTTGGTACTTTTGAACCTAAACACAAGGGGTGTTAGTTTGCTAAGGCTGCCATAACAAAATATCACAGACTGAGTAGCTTACCGAGAGATTTATTTTCTCATAGTTCTGGAGACTGGAAGTCTGAGATCAAGGTGTTGACTTGGCTGGTTTCTTCTGAGGCCTCTCTCCTTAGTTTGCACATGGGTGCCTTCTTGCTGTGTCCTCACATAGCCATCTGTTTGTCTGTGTGGGCACACGTCTGTGTGTCCAAATTTCTTCATCTTATAAGAACACCAATTATATTGGATTAGGATTCACCCTAAAGACCTTATACCTTATCTCCAAATGCCATTACATTCTGAGGTATATGGGGTTAGGACTTCAGAATATAAATTTTGGGGAGGGAGGCAATTTAACTCCATAACATAAAGCAACCCTTTGTTGCTGTTATTAAATTCACACTCCTTTGAGTATTATTTCAAACCGTGTGGAGTCTTGATTCTGCTATCATCACAGATACGATCACTTTGATTTTGTTTTATCTGTAGATGTAACAGCAAGCCTTCAACGCTGTGTCTATATTGGTGATTTTAGGTTATTTTCTATGGGAGTGGGTATGAGAGAAACCTATAATTTCTATACAGAATGACAAGCAAAAGAGATAATATCTGAACCACTCAGAAGCTGAAGTGGAAACTGAAGCAAGAGTTCTAGGTTCAACCCTCTTTGGTCCCTGAAAGGCCAAGGTCAACGTTTTAGGGTGTATTTTGAAAACAGTTAGTTTAAATTATTCATAAGCTGTTGAGTGGAGCCTGGTCCCAAATAGGGTAAATCAGCATGCCTACATTACACTATTTTCTGAGTTGAGATAGAATTTCTAATAAGGAGATTTAAAGCACAGTTTTTCACATGCCACTATCCAACATACACATTCATCTTGCCTAATGTTACAGTGAAAGCTTTTGTTTAATGCTTGGTTGAAATTCAGGGTTCTTGAGTTCATAGTTGTGGTTCTCAGATTTAGCTGCAGAGTAGAATCACCTGTTTTAACAAAACCCCAGTGCCCAGGTTACATTCAATACCAGTTAAACCAGAATGTCTGGAGATGGGAGACAGGCATCAGTATTTCTTAAATGTTCCTCAGATGATTTGAATGTGCTGCAGAGTTTGGGAATCACTGATCTATAGCATTTCTCTGATTTACTATTATTCTACCTTATTAAGTACAAACAATCACACACACATGCATACACACAGTTGATTTGGGAAGTCATGATGACACATACAGATTATCTGCATCATTAAATTCAACTGTCTGTTTCACAATTAATTTCAGAACTTGTCATAAGATCTATAGTGAGCCAGCCAAGGTGGAGTTTCTGATATCCTCCTTTTCCCCAATATTTGAAAATCAGTATGCCTCTTTATGGCTTGAAATCTTGTGGATCCCTTTCTGTTCTCTATGAATTATCTAAGTCTGCTGACTATATTTTCCCATCAACTTTATTGATGTACAATTTATATACAACCAAATACATGTTTTCACAGATTTTTGAGTTTCAACAAGTATATAAATTATAATCGGGATCCCAATCAAGACAGAACATTTCTATCATCCCAAATATTTCCTTATTCCCATTTGCTGTTACCTCCCACTTGCAGCCTCAGACAACCACTGATTTGTTTTACTAGACTACAGATTATATTTGCCTTTTTTAAAACCTGTTCCTGAATTCAATATCACAGGGTTTGACAAACATTTTCTGTAAAGGGCCAGATAGCATCATACGGTGTGTGCTCTTTTGTGTCTGGCTCCTTTTGTTCAGTGTAATATATGTGAGATTCACCCTTGTTGTGTGTGTTAGTAGCACATTCCTTTTCATTGTTGTGTAGCATTTCATTGTATGGCTACGGCACTTTGGATTGATACATTTATCTGTTGAGGGATATTTGGGTTGTTTTTCACCTTTTGGGTGTTATGAATAATGCTGCTATGAACATTGGTGTACAAGTCTTTTTTCTGGTCATATGTTTTCATCTTCCTTTGATAAAATACCTAGGGTTGGGATTAAGATTTAACTTAAATATAGTGCCAAACTTTTTCAAAAGTGGCTGTAAACATTCACTCCTAGCACCAGTATATGGGAAACCAGTTGTTACACATCCTCACCAACACTTAGTACTTTCAATCTTAAATTTAATCATTTTCAAGTCTGTACCGGTATTTCATTGTGCTTTTAATTTGCAATTCCCTGATGACTAATGATGTGGATCATCATCTCATGTGCTTGTCAGCCATTCTGTACCTTTTTTGGTGAAATATATATATACATATAATTTGCCCATTTTAAAAATAAATCTTTATGTTTTTAGATTATTGCAGATTTACATGTGGTTATAAGAAACAATATAGCCAAAGCCCATGTACCCTTTACCCACTCTTCCCTGATGGTAACATCTTGCAAAACTACAGCACAAAATTGTAGAACGAGAACGAGGATATCAATACAGTCAAGATACAGAACATTTACAACACCACAAGGATCTCTTCTGTTGCTCTCATCTGCTCACTTTGTAACCTACCCCCTACTTAACTGCTGACAATCACTAATCTGTTCTTCATTTCTATAATTTTGTCATTTCAAAATGTCATATAATAGAATCATATAGTATGTAATATTTTACAATTGGATTTTTCACTCAACATAATTCTCTGGAGATTCACCCAGGTTGTTGTGTAGATCAAGTTCATTCTTTTTTTATTGCTGAGTAGTATTCCATGAAAGAAAAGCATATGGTAGTTTGCTATAAAATTAAGCACACAATCATTGCACTACCCAGCAATTGTACTCCTGCAGTATCTCAGAAAATTGAAAACATATTTACAGAAAAACATGTACATATATGTTCATAGCAACTTTACTTATACTAGGTCAAAAGTAGAAACAACCCAGATGTCCTTCAACAGGTGAATGGTTAAACAAACGTGGTACATCTATCTATATCATGGAATACTTGTCAATATCTACAAAAGTCTTCACTGGAATTTTTATAGAAATTGCATTCAACCTATATATTAATTTGAAGAGAATTGGTATCTTTATTATCCAGAGTCTTCCAAATCATGAACATTGATCATCTCTGCATTTATTTAGGTTTATCATCTTCATGGGTTGTCTTTTATTTTTGAGTCATAAGACTTTTATATATTGTTGATAAAGTTATTGATCAGATATATGTACTGAAAATATTTTCTTCCAGTATATGGCTTAACTTTTCATTTTATAACAGTTTTAAGAGCAGATGTAAATTTTGACAAAATTAATTTTATCACATTTTTGTTTATATTTTGTATTTTATGTGCCCTAAGAAATATTTGCCTACCACAAGACCACAGATTTTCGCTTGTGATTTCTTTAAGATTTACAGTTTGAACTTCTAAATTTAATTCTATGATCCATTTTGAGTTAGTTTTTGTGTGAACATGAGATAAAGGGTGGAGTTTATAGTCTTCCATAAGGATATCAAATTTGCTAGCACCATTTGTTAAATAGACTACACATTCTACATTGAATACCTTGACACCTTTGTGGAAAATCAATTACATGGGTCTATTTGTGGACTCTCTTTTTTTTTACTGTTTTTAAAATTGATATATAATATTTGTACATATTTATGCAGTACATGTGGTATTTTGATACACACCTACAATGTGTAATGATCAAATCAGGGTATTTAGGATATCCATCACCTCAAATATTTATTTATTTATTTGTGTAGGGAAAATTTCAAATCTTCTTTTCTAGTTATTTCGAAATATGCAATATATTGCTGTTAATCATAGTCACCTTACTGTGCCATTAAACACTAGATCTTATTCCTGCTATTTAGCTGTATGTTTTTACCCATTAACTAAGCTCTCTTCATCCCCCCACACCCTTCCCAAGCCTCTAATTACTATCATTCTACTCTCTACCTTTATGAGATCAAATTTTTAGCTACCATATATGAATGAATATGTGATATTTGTCTTTCTGTGCCTGCATTATTTCACCTAACATAATGATCTCCAGTTCCATGAGGATCTTCTATTAGGTTGGTGCAAAAGTAATTGTGGTTTTTGCCATTACTTTTAAACTGGCAAAAACCAGTTACTTTTGGACCAACCTAATAGTTTGTTCTGTTGGTCTACTTGTCAATCCTTAAGCCCTGGCCACACTGTCTTGATTACCAGCTACTGTAAATCCTACATCTTTGTTCTTTTTTCACCTGCACAAGATTATTTTGGCTACTCTAAGCTCTTTGCAATTTCACATAAATTTTATGATCAATTTGTCAATTTTTATAGAAAAGTCCGGCCGTGCGTGGTGGCTTACGCCTATAATCCCAGCACTTTGGGAGGCCGAGGTGAGTGGACCACGAGGTCAAGAGATCGAGACCATCCTGGTCAAAATGGTGAAACCCTGTCTCTACTAAAAATACAACAAAAAAATTAGCTGGGCATGGTGGCACGCACCTGTAGTCCCAGCTACTCGGGAGGCTGAGGCAGGAGAATTGCTTGAACCGAGGAGGCGGAGGCTGTGGTGAGCCAAGATCGGGCCATTGCACTCCAGCCTGGGTAATAAGAGTGAAACTCCGTCTCAAGGAAAGGAAAGGAAAGGAGAGGAGAGGGGAGGGGAGGGGAGGGGAGGGGAGGGGAGGGGAGGGGAGGGGAGGGGAAGGGAGGGAAAGGAAAGGAAAGGAAGGGAAAAAGGAAGGGAAAAAAGAAAAGTCCATGAAGATTTTGTTGGCATTGCATTGAGTCTACCAATAAATTTGAGGAGAATTGACATAATAAGGTTATCAAACCTTATAATTCGTGACTATGGTATATCTTTATACATACTTAAATCTTGATTTATTTATCTTAGTTTTTGTAATTATCAGTATAGAGAGCTTGTACATCTTTTGTTAAATTGTTTCCTAAACATTGAATTTTTGATGCTATTTTTTTATTTAAAATTATTTAATTTTTAATTTTGTTTTCATATTGCTGCTACTATGTAAAATGCAATTGATTTTTTTTGACCTAATATGCTCTGAACTTAATACATTTAATTATCCATTTTTTATAGACTACTTAGGGTTTTCACATGTTTGTTGTGTGCCATTTACTTTTTTTACTTGCCTTATTGTGATGGCTGGAATGTCCAACACAATATTGAATATAAGTGTTATACCTCCTTGTCTTGTCACTGGTATTGGGAGATCAGCAGTCAGTATTTTGCCATTAAATATGAGGTTATATGTAGAACTTTTTATTTATAATTTTTGTGGGTACATAGTAGTTGTATATATTTATGGGGTATATGAGATATTTTGATACAGGCATGCAATATGAAATAAGCACATCATGGAAAATGAGATATCCACCCCCTCAGGCATTCTTCTTTTGAGTTAAAAATAATTCAATTACATTCTTTAAGTTATTTCAAAATATACAATTATTATTGACTATAGTCACCCTATGGTGCTATCAAATAGTAGGTCTTATTCATTCTTTTAAATTATTTTTTTGTGCCCATTAACCATCTCCAACTCCCTCTCACCAACCTCCCACTACCCTCACTTTTTCCAGCCTCTCATAACCATCATTCTACTCTCCATGTCCATGAGTTCAACTGTTTTGACTTTTAGATCCTACAAATAAATGAGAATAAGTGAAGTTTGTCTTTCTGTGCCTGGCTTATTTCACTTAACATAATGATCTCCAGATTTATCAATATCATTGCAAATAACTAGATCTCATCCTTTTCTATGGCTGAATAGAACTCAATTGTGTATAAATACCACATTTTCTTTATCCATTAATCTGTTGATGGACACTTAAGTTGCTTCTAAATCTTAGCTATTGTGAACCATGCTGCAACAAACATGAGAACGCAGATATCTCTTTGATATACTGATTTCCTTCCTTGTGGGTATACATCCAGCAGTGGGATATTGTTTACCTCAATGAAAAAAATCTCTCTAATTCCAAATTTACTGAAATTTTAAAATCATTAAGCAGTATTGAATTAGATCAAATGATTTTTTTGCAGTTATTAGGATGATCATATGTGTTTTCTCCTTTATTGTGGTAAATTATACTGTTTATTTTGAAGGTTACACCAAGCTTGGATTCCTAACATATACATCAATTGCTGATAATGTATTATCTTTTTAACATATTATCAGATTTTATATGCCATAGGTCAACAAACTTTATTCCTCTAAAGGACGAGATGTTAAATATTTTCAGTGTTACAAGCCATATGGTCTTTGTGGCAACTACTTAACTCTCCCTTTGTAACAGGAAAGCAGCCATAGACCATACATAATTGAATGGGCATGGCCATGTTCCAATAAAACTTTTATTTACAAAGACAGGTGGCAAGCCAGATTTGGCCAGTGTGCTATAGTTTTCCAACCTCTGTGATATAGCAATGTTTGGTTAATGATATTTGCATCTATTTTCATGGGGAAAATTTTTCTATTTTTCAGTGATTTTGTCAAGTTTTAAAATCAGCATTAAATTGGCCTCATAAAATCAGTTCAGCAGTGTTTCTTTCTTTTCTATTTTCTGATAGAGTTTGTGTAAAATTGTTATTTTCTTCCTTAAGTATTTGATGGAATTTACTAGATAAATTATCTGGATCTGAGATTTCATTATGGGGAGTTTTTAAAATGACAAATTCTATTTCTTTTATAGATATAGGGCTATGCAGATTTTTGTACTTTATTTTATTTGAGACAGAGTCTCACTCTGTCGCCTACACTGGAGTGCAGTGGCATGATCTTGACTCACTACATCCTCCACGTCCTGGGTTCAAGCGATTCTCCTGTCTCAGCCTCCATAGTAGTTGGGATAACAGGTGCCCACCACCACACCTGGCTAATTTTTGTATTTTCAGTAGAGATGAGGTTTCACCGTGTTGGCCAAGCTGGTCTCGAACTCCTGTGATCTGCCTGCCTCGGCCTCCCAGACTGCTGGGATTACATGTGTGAGCCACTGTGCCCTGCTGTATAATTCTTTCGAATGAGTTTAGAATTCTTTCTTTATCCTTGACCTTTGGAGTTTGATTATTAAATGCTTTGAAGTAGTCTTCTTTGGGTTAAATCTCGATGTTCTGTAACTTTCTCATACTTGGATATTGATATATTTCTCTAGGTTTTGGAAATTCTGAAATATCATCCTTTGAATAAACTTTCTACCCTTACCTTTTTCTCTACCTCCTCTTTAATGCCAATAACTCTTATATTTACCTTTTCAAGGCTTTTTTCTAGATCCTGTAGGTGTGCTTCATTTTTTTTGTTGTTTTTATTTTTTGTATTCTCTATATAATTTCAATTAGCCTGTCTTAAAGATCACTAATTTTTTGTTCTGCTTGATCAATTTCACTATTAAAGTACTTCTGATGCATTCTTCAGTATGCCAACTGTGTTTTTTTGCTCCAGAATTTTTGCTTGATTCTTATTATTTTGATCTCTTTGTTAAATTTATCTGATAGAATTCTTAATTTTTTCTCTGTGTGATCTTCCTTGAATTTTCTCGAAACAGTCATTTGAATTTCCTATCTGAATGGTCATGTATCTCCATATTTCTCCAGGATTGGTCCATGGTGCCTTATTTTGTTCATTTGGTGAGGTCATGTTTTCCTGGATGGTGTTGATGCTAGTAGATGTTCTTTGGTGTCTGGGCATTGAAGGGTTAAGTATTTATTGTAGTCTTCACTATCTGAGCTTATTTGTAGCTGTCCTTGGGGATGCTTTTCAGTATTTGAATGGACTTGGGTGTGGTCTAAGCTGTATCTTCCTCAGAGGGTACCCCAAGCCCAATAACCCTGTGGTTCTTGCAGACTCATAGAGGTACCACTTCGATGGTCTTGGACAAGATTTCAGAGAATTCTTTGGATTGCCAGGCAGAGACTTTTGTTATTTTTATTACTTTCTCCCAAACATAGAGTGTCTCTCTCTGTTATGAATCTCCTAAAGTTGAAGGTGGAGTAACATAAGCACCTCTGCAGCTACCACCACTATGACTGTGCTGAGTTATATCTGAAGCCAGCATAGCAGTAAATCTCACCCAAGGCCTGCTGTATCCACTCCCTGTCCACTGCCTATGTTCTCTCACAAGCCCTGGGATTCTATAATCAACTGGTGGCAAAGCCAGGCAGGCCTGTGTTTTTTCCTTCAAGGCAGCAAGGTCCCCCAAGCTCGGGGTGGGTTCAAAAGTGCCATCCAGGATTCGGGGACTACAGTCAAAACCTTAGAAGTGTTCTATTGTCTTGTGGCTGAGCCAGTACTCAAACCACAAGGTGCAGTCCTTCCCACTCTTCCCTTCTCTTTCCAAAGGGAGAAGAGCCTCACCCCATAGCCACCACCACCACCGCAACATGGAGTACTACCAGACTACCACTGATGTTCTTTTAAGGCCAAAAGGCTCTAAGTCAGCTTGTGGTAAATGCTGCCTGTCTTGGGATTCACCTTTTAGGGCAGTAGGCTCCCCTCTGGCCCAGGACAGTTCAGAAATGCAGTCCAGGAGTCAAGCCCTGGAATTGGGGACTGCAAGAGACCACTTGGTGCTCTACCCTGCTTTGGCTAAGCTGGTACCTAGGGTGCAAGACAAAGTCACCTTTACTTTTCCCTATGCTTTTCTCAAGCAGAAGGAGTTTTGCCTCGTAGCCACCACGGCTGGTTATGTGCTGAATCTCACCTAAAGTCAGCATGTCTCAGATGTTCATGCAAGACCCTTGATGTAGTACCTGGGTATCAGTGCTGGTTATTCATGACACAAAGGCTCTTCAGTTAGCTGATCATGAATTCTGCCAGGACTTTCCTTCAAGGGAATGGGTTCCATTCTGGCCCAAGGGGTGTTTAGAAATATTATCTGGCAGCTAGAGTCTGGGATTGGGGTCTCACAACTGTGACTGGTGCCCTATCTGCTGTGGCTGAGCTGGTATTCTAGATGGAAGACAAAGCCCTACCCAGTGTTTGCTCTCCTCTCCTCAAGGGGAAGGAAGGGGTCTCTTTTGGAGCCACAGGCTGTGCAGCCTGGGGTTAAGGAAGTGGTTATGCTAGTACTCCCTTGGCTTCCCCAGCTGGTGTCTTAGTAGGTCGCATGCCCTGCCAGCCCAGTCCTGGGTCCTACTTCAGCCCTAGGACTTGGCTATGAGTTCCAATCCTTATGGCATTGACTGCTTTCAGGTTTACTTGGAGACAGGGAGTGCTATAACCCACAGTGGTGAGGTTTGCAAGAAATCAAGTCCCAACCACTGAAATCCACAATTACCCTCTGGCGAGGGCTGTTTTACATGCTCCCTCCATGGTCAGGCATTGGGTTAGTTTGGTGTGGTTTTCCTTTGTGCTCTAAGAGAATAGTACTGAGTTCACTGCCTCCCAGTTGCTGTATTCTCCCTACCCCAGCATCCAGAGAGGCTCTCTGCACCATGTCACTGCTGCCTTGGGTTGGGGAGGGGTGGCATCAGTGATTTTGGACTTTTTTTTTCCTATCTCTTCAGTGCATCTTTCAACAATATGAAGTTAAAACTAAGTACTATAAGTGCTCTCCCGATTTTTGCTTCTCATGAAGGAGTGTGTGTGTGTGTGTGTGTACGTAGATATTAATGGTTAAATTGTTGTCCTTTGATTCTGATCACTCTTGATTAATACTTATCCATTTAAGTATTTGCAAAAAAACAACTTTTAGCCTTCTTTATTTTCTCCTTTTTTCCTTTTATGAGTTTCTATTTCATAGATTTGTACACATTATCTCTTTGATTCTACTTAATTTTGATTTAACTTGCTCTTCTTTTACTACCTTCTGAAGTTCAAAACTTAGATCACTGATTTTTGAACATTTTTAATTTTCTATTATAAACATTTAAAGCTGTATATTCTCCACCAAACTCTTTCTTATTTCCGACCCATAGATTTTAATATGTTGTGTTTCCTTTTCATTCAGTTCAGATATTTTCTAATTTATGTTGGGATTTGTTTTTTGACTTATGGATTATTAAATGTGTGTTACTTATTTTCTGAATATGTAGTGTTCTACATAATTTTTTTTGTTTTTGATTTCAAATTTAAATTCATTTTGGTTAGTGAAAATACTCTGTATGATTTTACATTTTAAACACTGATTGGTGGGAGAGAGATCCAAGATGGCTGATTACTAGCAGCTCAGGACTGTAGCTCCCAGTGAAAGTGCAGAGAACAAGAGGACACCACACTTTCAGACGAATTTCTGTTGCTCACAGAGCAGGAGATTCCCAGCAGAGGAGCCTCACAGGTCGCCAGCACGACCCTTGTGGCCAGCACGGTGGTTTTGCCGGCACCTTGGCGCGACGGTTCTTGGTGAAGAGTAAAGGAAACTGGGTCCCCTTTTGGTCGATGTTTGGAGCTCCAGGAAGGCAGAGTCGTCCATTTAGCTGATTGAAAAGGGGACTCAAGAGGGAAGCCAGACCAGAGATTCCTGGGCAGAAAAGCACCATGAATCTTAACACTGCTGTTTTAGCCAGCACAGTGGGTTGCTCAGATTCTGGCGCTGGGAATCAACAAGTTGGACGTCCACTCAGAGACCTAATTTGAAAGTCAGTAATTACAAAGATGACAGGTGGATAAATTTACAATGATGGGAAGAAACCAGCATAAAAAGGCTGAGAATACCCAAAATCAGAACGCCTCTCCCTCTACATGGGATCAGAGTTTCTCATCAACAGGGGAACAAGGCCTGATGGAGAACAAGTGCATTCCATTAACAGAATTAGGCTTCAGAGAGTGGATAATAAGAAACTTCTGTGAGTTAAAATAACGTGTTCTAGCCCAATGTAAAGAAACTAAGAACCTTGAAAAAAGGTTTGATGAAATCCTAATGAGAATAGACAATTTAGAAAGGAATGTAAGTGAATTAATGGAACTGAAGAATACAATATGAGAACTCCGTGAAGTATGCACAGGTTTTAACAGTCGAATTGATCAAGCAGAAGAAAGGATATCAGAGGTCAAAGACCAACGTAATGAAATGAAATGAGAAGACAAGACTAGAGAAGAAAGAGTAAAAAGGAATGAGCAACATCTCCAAGAAATATGGGACTAAGTGGAAAGACCTAATTTACATTTGATAGGTGTACCTGAATGTCATGAAGAGAATGAATCCAAGCTGGAAAATATTCTTCAGGATATTATTCAGGAAAACTTTTCTAACCTAGTAAGGCAGGACAATACTCAAGCATGAAGAGAATGAATCCAAGCTGGAAAATATTCTTCAGGATATTATTCAGGAAAACTTTTCTAACCTAGTAAGGCAGGACAATACTCAAGTCCAGGTAATACAGAGAACACCACAGAGATATTCCTCAAGTAGAGCAACCCCAAGACACATAATTGTTAGATTCACCTGGGTTGAAATAAAGGAGAAAATTTTAAGGGCAGCTAGAGAGAAAGGTCAGGTTACCCATAAAGGGAAGCCTATCAGAATCACAGCAGATCTCTCAGCAGAAACCCTACAAACTAGAAGAGAGTAGGGGTCGATATTCAATATCCTCAAAGAAAAGAATTTTCAACCCAGAATCTAATATCCAGCCAAACTAAGCTTCATAAATGAAGGAAAAATAAAAATTTTCACAAACAAGCAAGCACTCAGAGATTTATCACCACCAGGCCTGCTTTACAAGAGCTTCTGAAAGAAGCATTACACACAGAAAGGAACAACTGGTATCAGTCATCCCAAAAACTTACCAAAAGGTAAAGACTATCTCCATAATGAAGAATCTATGTCAACTAATCGGCAAAATAGCCAGCTAGCATTAAATGATAATACAAAACTCACAAATATCAATATTAATCCTAAATTTAAATGGATTAAATGCCCCAATCAAAGACACAGACAGGCAAATTGAATAAAAAGTCAAAACCCATTGGTATGCTGTATCCAGATCAGTCTCATAAGCAAGGGCACACAAAGACTCAAAACAAAGGATTGGAGGAAGACTCACCAATCAAATGGAGAGAGAGAAAAAAAAAACAGGAGTTATAACTTTCGTCTTTGACAAAATAGACTTTAATAGTAACAAAGACTAAAAGAAACAAAGAAGGACATTACATAATGGTAAAAGGATCAATGCAACAACAGAAGTCAATGATCATAAATATATATGCACCCAATATAGGAACACCCAGATACATAAGACAAGTTCTCAATGACTTATAAAGAGACTTGAACTCCCACACAATAATAGTGGGAGACATTTATACCACATTGGTAATATTCGACTGATCAACGAGATAGAAAATTAACAGGGACATCTATGATTGGAACTCAGACCTGGAACAAATAAACTCAGTGAATATTTATAGAATTCTTCACCCCAGATCCACAGAATATATATTTTTTTTTAGTATCACATTACACCTATTTTGAAAGTGACCACATAATTGGAAGTAAATCACTCTTCAGCATTTGCATAGCATTTCACAGACTTAAATGAAATATTGGTTGGCTGTTTGTTTTTTATTTTCTTCCCTTATTCCTTCCTGTCTCTGCTGTTAAGCACAATTATCGGCATAAAAGAGGTTTTTAATACCTATTTTTAGATTGCATTCCAGCCTGGGCAATACAGCAAGACTTCTATTCTCTCTCCCCCTTTCTCTTTCTCTTTCTTTCTTTCAAAAAAAAAAAATCTATTGGTAATTGTTGTATGGTCTGCAATGTGGCCCATCAAGATTAATGTTCCTGGCGTATTTGGAAAATTTTCATTTTATGCAGTTGTTGGGTGGAATTTTCTACAAGTAGTTATTATATTATTTGGTTAATACTGGTATTCAAATCTTAATAGCCTCATTAATTTTCTGCTTGTCCTTTTAATTCATGAGAGGAATGTTGAAGTTTCCAACTATAATGAGGATTTGCCTATTTCTCCTTTCATTTCTTTTGTTTTTATCAAAAGAATGCTTACTTTGAAGCACTCTTGTTGGATGCATAGAATTTAGGATTTTTAGGTCTACTTGATAAGGTGACCCTTTTATCCCTATGAAGTGCCCTTTTAAATTTCTGGTAATTTCTTTTTGTTTTCTTTTGAGGTCTACATTGTGTGACATTACTGCAGCCTCCCTAGCTGTCTTACGATTAATGCTTACATGGTAGAGTTTATTCTTTATATTCAGGATAGGTGTTTTGTAGATAGCATTTCTCCTTTTCATTCAGTCTGATCCATCCTGCCTTTATGTAATATAATTGTCAATGGTGTCTGCCAACTTGCTGGTTGTTTTCTACTAGTTCCATCTTTGTTACCTTTTTTCTCTTTTCCTACTTTCTTTTTTTTTAAAAAAAAAGATTAGTTTTAAAGGATTTCATATTATCTCTATTATTTGACAATTAGCTGTACTTTAAACAGTGGTTTTACTAGAATTTATAATATGTATCTTTAACTTAGTACAGTGTACCTCTATACCATTTTACATATAAGTACTTTGGACCAATATGTTTCCATTTTCCCCTTTTATCTGTTTTGGTTCATTCAAGCTGCTATAACAAAATATCTTAGACTGGGTAGTTTACTAACAACAGAAATTTATTTCTCATAGTTCTGGAGGCTGGGAAGTTGAAGATCAAGGTGCCAGCAAGCCCAATGTCTGGGGAAAGCTAGCTCTCTGTTTCATAAATGGTGTCTTCTAGCTGTGTCCTTACATGGTAAAGGTGGCAAACAATCTCCCTTTATCCTCTTTTTTGAGGACACTAATCCAATTCTTGAGGCCTTTACCCTGATGACCTAATCACCTCCCAAAGACCCTACCTTTTAATATCATTGCATTGAGGATTAAGTTTCAACATATGAATTTGGAGGGGCCAAAATATTCAGACCCAGCCTGGGCTACACTGCAAGACCCCATCTCCACAAAAAAAAAGTTTTTAAATTATCCTGGCATGGTGAGTTGTAGCTGTGGTGCCAGCTACTTGGGAGGCTGAGGTGGGAGGAACACTTGAGCCTAGGAGTTCAAGGCTGCAGTGAGACATGTTCGTACCACTGCACTCCAGCCTGGATGACAGAGCAAATTCTGAGTCAATAAAACAAACATTCAAACCATAATACATCCTTTCTGCTGTTGTCCTGGATTTTATTTCTATATGTGTTATATGTTTTTCCTTTAGTTAGTCAACTGTCTTTTTTTTTTTTAAGACTTATTGAGACCATTCTGGACTTACAGAAGAATTTCAAAAATAGTACACAGGGTTTTTGTATACTCTTCATTCAACTCCTCTAATGTTAAACTCTTACATATCCATAATACAATTATCAGAGTAATAAGTTAGCATTGATTTAATACAATTAACCAAACCATAAACTTTCTTCAAATTCCACTAATTTTTCCACCCTTTTTTCTGTTCTAAAATGTAATCTGAGATCTCACATTTTATTTAGTCATGTCTCTTTAGTTTCCACCAAACTGTAAAAGTTTCTCATCCTTGTCTCTCATTCCATGACTTGGACACTTTTAAAGAATACTGATCAGTTATTTTATAAAATGTCACACATTTGGAGTTTGTCCAAATTTTTCTCACAATTAGATTGATGTTATGTATTATGGGGAAGGATACAACGTAAATATTATACCCTTCTCAGTGTATTGTATTAGGGGTACATGATGTTGGTTGATCATATTACTGGTCAAATATTTTTAAAGCAATTTTTAATAAATGAATGAGGAAAATAGTCTTTCCTATTACCCACATATCCAATATTTGCAGTACTCTTCATTTCTTTTTATAGATCCATATTTTCATCTATCATTTTTTTCTGCTTGAGGACTGTCTTTAACCTATCTTAAAATGTAGTTCCTCTGGAAACAAATTCTGATGTTCGTCTGAAAAATTCTTATTTGGCCTTAAATTTTGAAATATATCTCCATTCATTATGAAACTTAAAGTTTATATTTCCATTTTTTCAGCATGTTAAAGAACTTATTCTGCTGAGATCAGACTTACATACTTTGTGAGGAGAATTTATGTTTATGTTTGTTCTGATCTTTATTTCTCTGTCTTAATGTATTTTTTTCCTGGCTTCTTGTACTTGTTTTTTCTATATCACTGGTTTTTAGGAATTCTATTATGATGTGTTCAGTGTGGCTTTCTGTGTGATTGTCCTACTTGGATTCATTGACTTTATTGAATTTATGGGTTTGTAGATTTTATCGAATTTAGATAATTTGGAGGCATTCTTCTTTTTTAACTTTAAGTTCTGGGGTACATGTACAAATCATGCAGGATTGTCACATAGGTATACCCATGTCATGGTGGTTTACTCCATCCATCCTCCCCATCATCTACATTAGGTATTTCTCCTGTTATCCCTCCCCAATCCCCACACCCCCTGCTATCCCTCCCCTAGCTCTCCCACCCCACAACAGGCCCCGGTGTATGATGTTCCCCTTCCTGTGTCCATATGTTCTCATTGTTCAACAACCACTTATGAGTGAGAACATGTGGTATTTGGTTTTTTGTTCTTGTGTCAGTTTGCTGAGAATGATGGTTTCCAGCTTCATCCATGTCCCTGCAAAGGACATGAACTCATCCTTTTTCTTAATTAATTAATTAATTAATTATTTACATTAAGTTCTGGGGTACATGTGCAGATCTTGCAGGATTGTTACATAGGTATACGCATGCCATGGTGGTTTGCTGCCTCCATCCCCCCGTCACCTACATTAGGTATTTCTCCTAATGTTATCCCTCCCCAATCTCCCAATTTTCTCAGTGTGTGATGTTCCCCTCCCTGTGTCCATGTGTTCTCGTTGTTCAACACCCACTTATGAGTGAGAACCTACGGTGTTTGGTTTTCTGTTCTTGTGTCAGTTTGCTGAGAATGATGGTTTCCAGCTTCATCCATGTCCCTGAAAAGGACATGAACTCATCCTTTTTAATGGCTGCATAGTATTCCATAGTGTATATGTGCCACGTTTTCTTTATCCAGTCTATCTTTGATGGGCATTTGGGTTGGTTCCAAGTCTTTGCTATTGTAAACAGTGCCACAATGAGCATACTGGTCTATGTATCTTTATAATAGATGGATTTATAATCTTTTGGGTATATACCTGGGTCAAATGGTGTTTCTATTTCTAGATCCTTGAGGAATTGCCACATTGTCTTCCACAATGATTGAACTAATTTACACTCCCACCAACAGTGTAAAAGTGTTCCTATTTCTCCACATCCTCTGCAGCATCTATTGTCTCCATATTTTTTAATGATTACCATTCTAACTAGCTTGAGATTTGTATCTCAATGTGGTTTTGATTTGCATTTCTCTAATAACCAGTGATGATGTTCATTTTTTCATATGTTTGTTCGCCACATAAATGTCTTCTTTTGAGAGTGTCTGTTCATATCCTTTGCCCACTTTTTGATGGGATTTTTTTTTTCTTGTAAATTTGTTTAAGTTCTTTGTAGATTCTGGATATTAGCCCTTTGTCAGATGGGTAGATTGCCAAAAAATTTTCCCATTCTGTTGGTTGCTGGTTCATTCTAATGATAGTTTAGTTTTTTTTTTTTTTTTTTTGCTGTGCAACTCTTAAGTTTAATTAGATCCCATTTGTCTTTAAAGTTATATAATTTTTGTTCCCTGGCTTTCTGGGACTACGATTACACATATATCAGTACTCCTTGACTTTGTTCCATAGGTTTCTGAGATTCTGTTAATGTTTTGGTCTTTTTTGTCTTTATGCTTTATTTTGGATAGTTTCTATTGGTGTGTCTTCAAGTTCACTCTTCTTTTTTCTTCCCATATGTCCAATCTGCTTTTAATTTCACATGTATTTTTAATATATTTTATTTTTATTTTCAAAAAGTTTCCTTTGTTTCTCATGACTATTTTTCTTCTCTTCTCACTATGTTCATCTTCCTTCAAATTCTTGAATATTCTGAACACAAATACCAAATAACTGCATTATAGTTGTGAAATATTTTTCAAAATTATGCAAATATATACATCAAAAATGGAAAAATTATATTCAATCGTTCCTCATTCCTCATCTCTGTTCTCCTAAATTTACCCATCAGAGGTTATTGATACCAGTAATATTTTGATGTGCGTACCTAAAACTGTTTTGTGTACATTAACATACATATGTATGTTCTCAGTCAAATATATAATTACACAAAATATGAATGTGATCATCTTATAGGCATATTGTTTTTCAGTTTGTTTCCATTTTTGCCCAAAAGTGTATTCTGGGGATCTTTTCTTCTTTTTTTTTTTTAAGAGATGAAATCTTACTCTGTTGCCCAGGCTGGAGTGTAGTAGCACCATCAAGGCTCACTGCAGCCTCAGTCTTGCAGGCTCATGTGATCCTCCTGCCTCAGCCTCCTGAGTAGCTAGCACCACAGGTGTGTGCTACCATGCCTGGATAATGTTTTTAAAAATTTTGTAGAGATAAGGTCTCACTATGTTGCCCAGACTTTTTCATGTTAATATATATAGATCAATTTTAATTACATTACTTACCTATTTGTGTTTCACAGTTTTAAAAGTCATCATTTATTTAACCACTGACTTATTTAATTATTTTTAAGTTTTTCTGTTTCAAACAGTAATATACTGCCTTGTAAAATATATTTGTAAATAGTTGCTACTATTATTTCTGTTATAGTACTAATAGTTAGCATTTGTTGGGTGGTTAGTTTTTGCCAAGTGCTATGCATATGGCTTTACATAAATTATCTCATTTAATATTTACATCATTCAGTAAGTTCTACTATTATTAGTGCTACTATTATTTCCATATTGCAATGAAGTAACTGATAATTAAATTTAACTCAGAGCTACATATCTGGAAAGTATTGGAATCAAGATGCAAACCCAGAAAGATGTGAGAATTTTCTTTTAATTAATAAACTGTTACCTGTTTAGAATATTTTTAGAAGCATAGATTCAAATAAGTGAAATTGCTGGATAAATGTGTTTTAAATTTTGCTAGTTATTTCCATATTTCCTTCCATAAAGAGTAAGCCAGTGTTTATCCTCTCAAGCTGGTCAACCCTCCCATCTCTGTAAATTTATTGTAAGTTCCACTCCACTCTGTCTCCCAAATCTGTCCTTTTCTTCAGAGGAAACTACCCACTGCAGTTTAATGTTCTTTCTTTGAGTCTTTTAATGCACACTTTCATGTGTGTATGTGCAATTTTATCATTTTTTCAAATATAAACACTTCACATACTATTTTACAACTTAAATTTCTCATTTTAGAGCTATTTCTATATTAGTACCTATAATCCTTTCTAATTCTTTTTAGCAGCTGTTTAGTATTTCATTATATAACTCCACCATAACTTGTTTTACCATTGTAATATTTAAGTAATATTTACACATTTAAGTAATTTCCAGTTTTTCAATATTATAAACACTGTAAGAGTTAACATACCATACATTTATTCAATTAGTATTTATTGAACTTCTGCTGTACAAGAGACACCATTCCAGGTGACAGAGATGCAGAAATGAATTAAACATTAAAAACTCATCATCCACAGAGTTTTAATATAAATAAAATGACAAAATGCAATGAAAAACTAATTAAAATATTTATATAGGATAGCAGAGGGTTATAAATACTATTTAAAAAAATCAAAAAGTGCTATGAGTGAAGGCTGATAGTTTTAAATAGATATCAGGGCAGTGATCACTTAGAAGATAAGATTTGAGCAAAGTCATGAAGGAACTAAGTGTAGGAGCCATGTCTAGAGCTTGAGAAAGAGCATTTCAGGCAGAGAGAAGAACAAATGTTAGGACTTGAGATGAGGTCAGGTATTAGTTCGTTGTTGCGCTGCTGTAAAGAGATACCCGAAACTGGGTAATTTATACAGAAAAGAGTTTGAATTGGCTCATGGTTCTTCTTCAGGCTGTACAGAAATCATAGCTGGTGAGTCCTCAGGAAACTTTCCATCATGGTGGAAGGAGAATAGAAGGAGGCACATCATGCATGGTCAAGGCAGGAGGAAGAGAGTGAAGGGGGAGGTGCTACAAACTTTTAAACAACCAGATCTCATGAGAACTTATTCACTATCATGAGAACAGCAAGGGGGAAATCTGTCCTGATGATTTCATCACCTCCCACCAGGACCCTCCTCCAACACTGAGGATTACAATTCCACATGAGATTTGGGTGGGGACACAAATCCAAACCATACCAGATCATATCTAGCATTTGAAAAATAAAAGGAAGAAAGGTGAAGGTTAGTGGCTGGAGGAGAGTGAAAAAGAGAAACCAAGAGGTGGAAAGAAGTGATGAGGTCACAGAGGTCACACTGGTCCAGGCTCAAAGTTGTTGTAAGGGCCAGGCATGGTGGCTCACACCTGTAATCCTAGCACTTTGGGATGCGGAGGTGGGTGGATTGCCTGAGATCAGGAGTTCGAGAGCAGCCTGGTCAACAGGGTGAAACTCCATCTCTACTAAAAATACAAAGTTTAGCCAGGCGTGGTGGCAGGCACCTATAATCCCAGCTACTTGGGAGGCTGAGGCATGGGAATCGCTTGAAACCCTGGGAGGCAGAGGTTTGAGTGAGCCAAGATTGTGCCACTTCACTCCAGTTTGGGTGAAAGAGCGAAACTTCATCTAAAAAAAAACAAAGAAGTTGTTTAAGGATGTTAGCTTTACCCTCAGTTTGTTGGGAAGCCATTGGAGGACATTAAAGTAGAGGTATGTGACATGATCTTACTTAACTTTTTAAAGGCTCATGCTGACTACTTTTTGAAAGAAATTAGGAAGCCAGAGTGCAACTAGGGTGATGAGATAGGAGGTTACTGCAATACTTCAGCTGAAGGATGATAAAGGTTTAACCCATGGTGGAATAATGGAGACAATGAGAAGTGTTTGGACCATATATATACAAGCATACCTAATTTTATTGTGCTTCACTTTATTGTGTTTTGCATATATATATACATATATATATATTACAAAGTGAAGGTTCATGGCAACACTGTGTTGAGCAAGTCTATCAGCACTATTTTTCCAACAGCATGTATTCACTTTGTGTCTCTGGGTCATGTTTCAAAAATTCCCACAGTATATCAAATTTTATTATTATTATATCTGTTATGATAATATATAATCAATGATCTTTGATGTTGCTATTTAATTGTTTTGAGGTGCCACAAACTGAGTCCATATAAGATGACAAGATTAATCGAGAAACGTTGTGTGTGTTCTGACTGTTCCACCAACCAGCTGATCTCTCTCCCTCTCATGGAACCTCCTATTCCCTGAGACACAACAATACTGAAATTAGGCCAAGTAATTACCTTAACAGTAGCCTTTAAATATTTAAGTGAAAGGAAGTATCACATGTTTCTCACTTTAAATCAAAATCTATAAATGATTAAGTTTAGGGACAAAGGCATGTCAAAAGCCAAGATAGGCCAAAAGCTAGGCCTCTGGCATGTAACAGTTAGTCAAGTAGTAAATGCAAAGGAAAAGTTCTCAAAGAAATTTAGAAGTGCTACTCCAGTGAACACACAAACAATTTCAAAAGCAAAGCAGCCTTATTGCTGATATGAAGAAAGTTTGAGTGATCTGGGCAGAAGATCAGAAATTAATAAAGAAAATCAGTGAAACAAAAAGCTGATTCTTTGAAAAGAGCAATGTAATTGCTAAGCCTCTAGTCATGCTCACTGAGACAAAAGAGAGGGCACTAATTACTAATATCAGAAAGGAAAGGGGATCCTTACAGATCCTATGGTCATTAAAAGGATAATCAAGGAATACTATGAACGACTCTCTGCTAACATAATTGATAACCTACACAAAACGGACCAATTCCTTAAAAGACACAATATGCCAAAACTCACACAAGAAGAAATCGTCAGAATTAGCCTATAGCTATTAAAGAAATGGTGTCAATATTTAATAACCTTCCAAAACAGAAATCACTAGGCTCAAATGGGTTCACTGGTGAGTTCTGTGAAACATTTAAGGAAGAAGTTATGCCAATTCTCTACAATCTCAGATTATAGAATTAGAGGGAATATTCTCTAATTTATTCTATGAGGCCAATATTACCCTATTACCAAACCAGACAAAGACATTACCAGAAAAGAGAACTACAGATATTTCTCATGAACACAGATGCAAAAAACTTAAATAAAATATAAACAAATCAAATCATATGATGTATAAAAATAATATACCATGATCAAGTAGGATTTGTCCTAGGACTGCATGGTTGCTTCAACATTTGAAAAGCAATTAATGTAATCCATTACATCAACAGGCTAAAAAAAAAATACCACACGATTATATCAATAGATGCAGAAAAAGCATTTGACAAATCCAACACACATTCATTATAAAAAAATCTCATTAACTAGGAATAGAGGGAAACTTCTTCAACTTCATAAAGTATATCCACAAAAAGCTTACAGCTGGCATTATATATGATGATGAGAAAATAGAAACTTTCCCAGTACAGTTAGGAACAGGGCAACATGTTTCTTCTCGCCATTCCTTTTCAGTGTCTTCCTAGAAGTCTAAGCCAATGCAAGAAGATAAGAAAAGGAAATAAAATGTATATAAATTGGGAAGGAAGAAATAAAACTGTCTTTCAAGATGCCATAATCATCTATGTAGAAAATCTACAAGAATCGACAAAAAAAAATTCCTGGAACTGAGCAATGATAACAAGGTTGCTGTAAACTTTGGTTGGGGATGTTGATAATGGGAGATGTTATGCTTGTGTAAAGGCAAGGGTAATATGGAAAATTTCTGTACTTTCCTCTTACTTTTGTTGTGAACCTAAAACTGCTCTAAGTCTTTAATTTAAAAAAAGTTGGATGGGTGCAGTGATTCACACCTGTAATCCCAGCACTTTGGGAGGCTGAGGTGGGCAGATCACAAGTTCAAGAAATGGAGACCATCCTGTCCAACATAGTGAAATGCTGTCTCTACTAAAAATACAAAAATTAGCTTGGTGGCATGCACCTTTAGTCCCAGCTACTCAGGAGACTGAGGAAGGGGAATCACTTGAACCTGGGAGGCAGGGGTTGCAGTGATCCGAGATCATGCCACTGCACTCCAGCCTGGTGACAGAGCGAAACTCCATCTCAAAAAAAAAAAGTTTACAACTGCACCACCGAGGACTGAATTAACTGTGTTTGGAGACTACAAACCCAAAGCATTATGTGCAGGTATTTTTTACTTTTATTGAGCTATAATCAACAAGTAAAAATTATATAAGTTTTAGCTCTACAACATGGTGTTTTGATGTACATACGCATAGTAAAATGCTTAGCATAATTAAGCTAATTAACATATCCATCTCCTCACATAGTTACCTTTTTTTTTGCCTGTGGTGAAAACCCTTCAGATCTACTCTCTTAGAAAATTTCAAGTAGACAATAATTATTATTAATTTCTTTTTGAGACAGGATCTCACTTTGTTGCCCAGGCTGGAGTAGAGTGGCAAGATCACGGCTCACTGCAGCCTCAACCTCCCAGGCTCAAGTGATTCTCCTATCTCATCCTCCTGAGTAGCTGAGACTACAGGTGTGCACCATTACTTGCTCAATTAATTTTTTTAAAAAATTATTTTGTAGAGATCGGGTCTCACTATGTGGCTCAGACTGGTTTCAAACTCCTGACCTCAAGCAATTCTCCTGCTCCAGCCTCCCAAAATACTGGGATTACAGGCCTGAACAACAGTGCCTGGCATCTGATTATTATTAACTGTAGTCACCATGCCATGCATTAGATATCTAGAATTTATTCATTCTGAAAAATTGAAACTTTGTACATCTCCCTATTTCGCCCACTCTCCAAGCTCCTGAGAAACCAGATTCTACTCTCTGCTTCCATGAGTTCTAGTTTTTAGACTCCACATATATGTGAGATAATGCAGTATTCTTCCTTCTATGTCTGGCTTATTTCACTTACCTTGATGTTCTCCAGATTTATTCATATTGTCTCAAATGGCAGAATTTCCTTCATCTTTTTGTAAAGCTGAATAGTATTCTATACAAAAGGATTAAACCAAGTAAAAACCAGTCCTGCTTTTATTGTTACCTATATACTAGAGTATTTCTCAATAAAATCAGTATTTATTGCATTTTTTGATGGCTAATGGTGTTGAACAATTTTCATTGCTTTTGCCATCTTCAGTTAAATATATATTCATGTCTTACCTATTTTCTAATTGGATTTTTGATAGTTCTATGTATATTTTGTGTCCACATATGAATGTATATATGCTTATAAAAATCCTTTGTTGGATAAGTGGTTTACAAAATTTTTTTTCAATGCGTAGCTTGCATTTTTATTGCCTTCTCAGGGTTTTTTAAGCACCAAAATCATAAACTTTGATGAAGTCAAAATTTATTAACCTTTTATATTGTGAATCATACTTTTGGTGTCAAATTAAGAACTGTTTGCCAAGACTGTGTACCAATATTTTTATTCTATGTTTTTATTTTAAAGTTTTAAATGTTTCCATGTTCATTTAAGTGCGTGATCAATTTTGAAAAAAAAAATGTGAACTTTAGGTCAAAGTGTAATTTTTCCTATGGAAAATAATTTTGAGGGAGCTTTTAAATTAGTAATCTAATTTCTTCAATGAATTATAAGACTATTCAGATTGTTTACTTCAACTCACTGAGTTTTTGATATTTTGTAGTTTTCAAGGAATTAGTCCATTTGGTTTAAGTTGTCAAATTTATGAGTATAAAGTTATTTATATTCCTTTATGACCCTGGCTTCAGGGTCTATAGTGATGTACTCTGTTTTATTATTGATAGTGGTGATTTGTATCTTTCGTTTTTTATTTTTCATCAGTATTGTTAGAGGTTTTTTAAAGAACTAGTTTTTTTCATAAATTGCCTATTTTCTTGTTTTCAATTTCATTGATTTATGTTATTATTTCATTCTTTATGTTTGCACTGGATTTATTTTTCTCTTTTTTTCTAGTTTCATGAAGTAGGAGCCTACATTATTTATTTGAGACCTTTATTGTTTCTAGAATAAATATCTAGTTATCTAATTGCCCTCTCAGTACTGCTTCAGCTGTATCTTACAAATTTTGACATATTGTATTTGCAATGTTATTCACTTTTATAGGCCACTATTTCACTAACATCACAATCACACAAAAAAGTACAAAAAACTCCTACCGGAACTAAGTGTATTACAGATTATTAGCAAATTGTGTCCATCATGTAAAAAAATAATTATAAACCATGACCAAGTAAAATGTACTTCAGGTATAAAAGATGTGCTTGAAATTAAAAAATCAGTCAATGTAAACATCTGCCATATCAACAGGCCAAAGAAGAAATATATAATTTAAGAAACTCATGAGTAAACAAGATAGTCTATCAACCCATTCTGATATTGTTTTCTTTCAGAAGTTTCAAGCTCTCTTATATCACAATTTCTTTCTGTTTAGGCATCTTTATAAAACCAATTTTAATGGTAACTTTTTTGGGAGGACCAGATTCTTAGCTTCTGTGTCTGACAATGTCTTTATTTCACCTTTATTTCTAAAGAATATTTTCATGTGATATTAAATTTGTGGATGACTGGCCCCTTGTGGCACTGTAGGGTGGAAGTGGAGGCTCTGATCACTGCCAAACCCTGCTGATGTTATCCTGGTAGGGGATGTGAGCACTGCCTGCCTATGTTGAGCAGAGGATGAAATAACAGCTCCCTGTTCAGGCCCCACTGAAATCAGGGTGAGGGTGCAGTTTTTCCACTCTGAAGATTAGTGGGATTGTTGGATCATATGGCAAGATTATTATTAATTTTATGAGAAACTGCCAAAGTGTTTTATAAAGTAGTTGTGTTATTTTGCATTTCCACCTCCCCACCATGAGAGTTTCAGTAGCTCCACATTCTCACCAACACTTGGAATACCACTTGGATTTCTGTATACCAGATTTAAAAATAAGTATAACTTATTTTTAAATAAGTGACTGTGCACAGTGGCTCACGCCTGTAATCCCAGCATTTTGGGAGGCCAAGGCAGGAGATCATGAGGTCAGGTGTTTGAGACCAGACTGGCCAATATGCAGAAACCCCGTCTCTAGTAAAAATACAGAAATTAGTCAGGCATGGTGGTGGGTGCCTGTAATCCCAGCTACTCAGAAGGCTGAGACAGGAGAGTCATTTGAACCCAGGAGGCAGAGGTTGCAGTGAGCAGAGATCACACTGTTGCACTCCAGCCTGAGTGACAGAGACTCCATCTCAAAAAAAAAAAAAAAAGTTGTACACTTACTCTTAAAATTCATAATTAACATTTAAACAATAAGAAAACAAAAAAGCAATACTTGATATCTTTAGTGGCTTCTAGAGTTCTTTGGTAGTAGTAGTCTTTCAGAGACAAAAAAATGGAAACAAACAGGAAGAAATCTTAGACTTATTTTCATAGCACCTGTTTCCCTTCTTACTAAGAATACTGAGTTGACTCAGTTTGTATTTTCATACTGTGGAGAGCTACTTTAGAGTACGATATGGGAAGAAATCCAATTTTAATTCATAAAATCAGATGTGATTCTCTCATAATTTGTTACACAGACAATTCTTATATTCCATGTCATATGTATTTGGCACAATATTTATTGAGAAAACCCTTGAACATCCAGTTCAGAGTAAGTTTAGGAGAAAACATGGATGCTACCATTTCTGTTTATGTCTATAAAGAAAATAAATAATTTTTTTTGAGACAGAGTTTTGCTCTGTCACCCGGGCTGCACTGCAGTGGTGCAATCTTGGCTCACTGCAACCTCTGCCTCCCGGGTTCAAGCAATTCTCCTGCCTCAAGTTCCCAAGTAGCCAGGACTACAGGTGTGCACTACCATACCCAGCTAATTTTTTGTATTTTTTAGTAGAGAAGGGGTTTCACCATGTTGGCCAGGCTGGTCTTGAACTCTTGACCTCAAGTAAGCCACCTATCTCAACCTCCCAAAGTGCTGGGATTACAGGCATGAGCCACTTCGCCCGGCCCAGACAAACAGTTGGAATACCACCTTCAACCTGTGTGAAGTCAGATTTGATATCCATTTCTCTTATCATGAAATTAACAAAATCTAGAAATATAAAGTGTTGAATTCTGAACCTCTTATGAAACTACACTGTCAAGGGTTTGTGTGCCACCTCTTTCTGGGTTTATTTCACAAAAATATTCTGATCAGGGACCAATGGGGTTTCCATACAGGAGATTGGGTTAGTCAGGAATATTGAAGAACCAAAGAGAATTTAAGTGCAAACCAAATTTTCCAACATAGCATGCATTTGAAGATTCACATCCTAAAGCACCACTATCTGAGTCACCTCAGACAAATCATTTTCACTCTCAGAGATTCAGAAAAGAGCTTAGTGCTCTCTTTTTTTTCATTTGTATAATGAGATGATAGTCCCTGGCCTTGCCTTCTTCATGGGATGATTGTTTAGAGTGAAACCATATAACTGAAGTTAAATGTTTGTGTGTGTGTTTTAAAATGCTTTCCATGTGATATCCATGTGGTGTGTCCACTCAGATATCTACATCTAGAGTGTAATTGCTATTTTCAGATCACTTCCAGGGCTTTCTAATACATGAACTTTCACATCGCAGAAGGTACCAATAGACCGTAACAGGCATGAGTGGTTGATACATCCCTGTGAAAGACTCAGGCCAGTCAAAGGCCCCATTTTCCCATGGGGACTACAGCACGTTTTTTCTGCTCCTCCAGCTGGTGCTTAAGAGCTCTGTGAATGCACTGAAAGTTCTTCTGAGAGCACTTGAATACACCCTTACATCATTCTCTGGGAACATAATTGTACCATCCATTTTTTCACAGAGGCTTTGTGGATGTGGCCAGTGCATGTTGCAAAAATATCTCCCCCTCCTGTTATGTTTTCTAGTTTCTTTTGTATGCATATAACCCCTCATTGAGAGTTTCCTTTGCTCCACTTTATGGTTGTCTGGTTTGAGTTTAAGGATCCATTATTTATGGCTCTTTTCTTTTATGTTTTTATTCTCTGGACTGGGGCTGTTTGTGGACTGATGTCTGAAATCTTTCAATTTCCTTGGTAGAAGAGGAATGGCTCTCAAGGATGATTGCTTTGGGGAATTGATAAGGAGTATTTCTGGTGCATTGCTTTGCCACATAACAAGTTTTGCCATTTGCTGAAATTCATTCTGACCTGGGCCTCAAGTTTCCCAGCCCTGCCTTCCTCTTTCCAGAACTTGGAAAGACTCAGAAACAAGATGGTTGAGAGACAGAACCTCTAGCCTTGCCCAGGCTCAACAAAAGCTTTTAAGCATATGGTATGGTTTCACGGACATCTGGCAGTGCCATCAGTCATTATCCTTTCTCTTCTTCCAGGTACCAATATCTTTCAACTTTGAGGACACTAACGGAGCGCTTGCTTTCATGGAAGACTGTACTCCAGCTTTTAATCTATATAATCTAGTTCTGAATAGGAGTGTAGGTGATAAAGAACACTTTTCCCACCAGCACCTCAAACTCATCAGTTCTTTTGTATCCAGATGTGTTCCTCTTATCAACTTACTCTGGTAAACGTTTTATGGTCACCACAATTCTCTCCTACATCATTTAAGATGATGAATTTTGAAAAGTGGTTTCATTTACATGAACTCATCTGATTCCTACCCCAAAATTGATGTGGTTATTCCAGTTTTCTATACAAGGAAACAGTTTTCTGATATTTTAAAAGAATTGCTCAAGATAACACAAGTAGAAAGTGAGAGAGGAAAGGGACTTCACATCTTTCTCTTGTATAGTTAGAGATTCTCCCACTCTGAGATACCACCTTTCTTCATTCCCTTGGCCAATCTGTCTCCAGATCCCATCATTTCTTCTTTTGCTGTAATTATTGGATTGGTCCCTTTCTATCCCTTCCCAATGGCCACTCCTTTTCCCAGGTCTTTATCACCTCAGTTGGATAGAGTGGCCTCTTAGGGAGGGCACTGACAACTAAGTTGTTGCCATCCTCCTCTGAAATCTGAATTTCAGCTATATCTGAAATCACGTCACCCAGTTAGAGGCATACAAACTTAAGTCTGTTTGCCTTTTTCTTCCCTCTGGTATTGCTGACAATTTATATAAAATATATATATACAGACACATGCATATATAAATCCAAGTCTGAAACTTATATATATATACACATACATGCACACATATATACTATATGTGTATATGTGATAGATATGTGTATACGATATATGATACATATCATACATGTTATACATTGTATATGTTTTACATAAGTGTTATGTTCACATATACACATATATAAATGTATACATACACACACACACACATATATATATACCAGGTATCTATACAGAGATTCTTTGATTATAGAATGAGAAATGACCAAATGGCTAAATGACAACTACAAAGGTTCAGTGGGGAGTGTTTTGTCATTTTGTTTTGAATAGAGTTATTCTTAACCTTTGGCCTCTGATGGCAGTTCAGTAAGTTAGCTGTTTTATGTCTCTCTCCTTATGCTTGGTTGTGTTTCCATTTTGAATTTTCTTTGTATGACTTAACTCACCTCCTTTTAAAAGCTATTTTGTAATAATATGTCACTTATATGTAAACGTACGGCCTTTTCTTGTTTGCCATAAAAGAATGATCATTGTTATATATCAGCCAAAACTTGTTTTTTGTCATTCTACTTAGATGTAAAGAGTCACTAATATGATCTCTTAGCCCTAAAAGACTTCAATAAGTCTTTGCTTATCTTTGATCAACTTGGGTATAGAACTCTAATTATATAAAAAAATGTAACTATCATAATGTCAACCACATTTAACCTTCTTGCTATCCCATAATTCTTTGCACTGAGGGCGCAAGGCCAGGTCTTTGCTGACTGCTTGATAACTGAATGAGTGATTATTCTCCTTGTTAATGGACAATGATATAGAAAACTCTTCCATATGTACAGAATATTAATGAGAAGCTGCACAAGCTGAGATAAGACTATAAGATGCTGCAAGCCATCACTTATAAGAACATTATAAAAAATATTACTCGTCAGGGATGTAGCCAGATGGGGGTCTCTGTGTGACGAATGAGGAGGAAAAAGGCAAGATATACTCTTTCCCACATGAATGACTGAGTAATTCACAAACAAAAATGTTTCCTTCATGATTTCTAATATTGAGATTTGCATTTAAATTTTTCAAAAAATAACCAACTTTATCAGAAGACATTGCAGATTTCAAAATAGAAAGGGGGAAACCTCCTGCCTCCTTCTCTGCCTCTTTAATGCAGTCTGTGCCAGGTACAGTGTGCCAAGCATTTGTCCTTCATGAAAAATGACACCAGGATGACTGTTAAAGAAATTTCAACCAACTCTAAATACTGGCCCATCCATAACACTGCTATTTTCCCAATTTTGTTTGTACTTTTAGGTACTGTCTTTAATTGGAAAACTTAGCAAAGCCATTCTTCTAGTCTGCATTTTTGGGTGATATGCTAAAAAAGGGGGAATGTTCATTGGGTATTGCTTAATTCTCCAATTTGATTCACTTGGGCTCTGTAAATAAGATCTCTGAGTCAGTTCTCTTAATAGACTCACAGAATGTCACAGCCACAAGATCATCTAAGCCTGGTTTTCTCAATCGAGTAATGTAGAAACCTCTTTTAAAGGAAAAAAATCTTACTGATCCCCATAGACTTGAATTATATTTAGAATGCTATCAAAATAAGAATGTAGTTACATAATGAAAAGTGTAATGTAAAATGTAAGATATTTGTATATATATTTATTTTAAGTAATACACATAAAACTAGTTATAAACTCCTTAGAACACATGTCATAATTTCTTTATTCCATCTTTTTCTTTGAGTCGAAGGACACCTGCCTTGTATACAGGGGCTTTGTTTCACAGGAACACATTCTTTGTCTAACATGTCCACCTTCATGGTTTTTTTTGTTGTTGTTGTCTAGCTTCTAACGACTATAACAACACTGTACTTGGTGTCAATTCAACTGTTAACACAAACATATAAGTGGGCAGAAAAATAGCATGGTAGTACTTGATTATAAAAATATACCTTTGGAACACTTTAAGTAAATTATCATAGAAATGAAAATGCAAAATTAGATATTCTAATAACAACAGGCAAACCATCTCCTCTAATACATCTGCAGTGGCTAGTTTGAAAAACATCAGTTTAGACCAGCCCTCTCATTTTACAAGAGTAAAACTGTTCATCAAGGTCATAAGCCAGATGTAGAGCTGGAACCAGAATCCACAATTGAGATCAGTTTCTTTCTTTCTTTTTTTTTAGTTTTATATTTACTGAACTCAAAATGCAATTTGGAAGAATAGTACAGGCAATTTTATGAAAACATTAAAAATGATCAAATTATTAATTCTTTAGGAAATACCCTTGACATTGTACTAGAGACAGGTATGGTTAAGAAATTGATTGAAGTATTTAATAGTGTATTGTATGAAGAATAATTATTCTGCTTGTTATTTTTAATAGTAAAGTAAGTCAATATAAAGAATACTCCCCCATCTTATTCTAATGGTCATGCATGTTTTATTTTTCAAAAAAAATTTACTTTTGAAAACAGGTTTTGAATAGAACTACTTTTTAGGCCCACCAATTTAATAAAATAAATTTGTTGGTCAGTAAATACATATTTCAAAAATTATATAATTATAATTTTTAAAAATTACTCTAAAAATGTACCAGTCTGAAGATAAGTTATATGGTTATTTTAGAGATGAGAAGGATCAGTCCCACTGGAAATCCACAAGCTGAGAGTGAGGGATGAGGGAATCACCAAAGGGAAATAAAAAGGATGGAATGGATTCTGGGTTGGCAAAACCAACTGGGTGTACTGTACCCAAGTACCACATCAGGACTCATGTTTTTTTTTTTTTTACTTTTTTTTTTCCTGCAAGATGTAGTCTGACTCTGTTGCCCAGGCTGGAGTGCAGTGGTGTGATCTTGGCTCACTGCAACCTCCACCTCCCAAATTCAAAGGATTCTTCTGCCTCAGCCTCCTGAGTAGCTGGGATTACAGGCACGCGCCACCATGCCCGGCTAATTTTTTGTATTTTTAGTAGAGACAGGGTTTCATCATGTTCGTCAGGCTGGTCTTGAACTCCTGACCTCGTGATCTGCCCACCTCAGCCTCCCAAAGTGCTGGGATTATAGGCATAAGCCACTGTGCCTGGCCAGTACTCATGTTTTCTGAGCTGACCTCTGATGCTCCAGTACTGAATTTCATTTTCCATTGTCCCCACTCTCTTAAGGTATAACATTTCTTCCCCTTGCTTCTCAGGTAGCCAACTCCTCCATGTAGCTCCAAAGAGCACAGCTTCACTTAATTCCCTGATAGCAGCCAAGAGAGGTTTCTTCTGTAAACATTTTCTGAAGCTGCAACAAGCTCAATTCACAGCAAAACAGATTCAAAGTTTTAAGTCATTGTGAAACCAGTTTCTTGATCTTTGGTACAGTAAATGCTTTGCAAAGCCACATTTTGTTTGTTTAATTTAAATTTACCCACACCTGAGACTAAAATCAGAGTATTGCCACTTTGTGTTTTCTTCCATAATGCTTAGAGTTTTTTTTTAATCACTGGGAACCTGGGAAGCTTTTGTCTGTTCACTGTTGTTAGCTGCTTTTTACTTGTAAGCTGCTTTACTCTTAATTGTTTTTATGTTAGTGTAATGTCTTATTTCTCTTGTTATCCATGCTCGAAGTATGAGAAACAGGAGGTAATAGGAAAAGTTTCTGGAAAAAAAAAGTGTGTTAGAAAAAAAAGATCAAGTTTCCTGGACACAGTGCATTTGACCAACGCAAACTGAATTTAGATAGCTGGAGCAGTGACAAAAATGTCTGATTTGTAGGTAGCTGCCATCCTTGAGGTCCTAAATCCCATCTTTGGTGTCAAAAATAAAATAAAAGGGACAAAAAAATAAGGGTCACTGGATAAGGAGTTAACTACATTGTCTCCCCAAACCTTAGTTTCCCACATGTATGATGGGGCAGTGGGTGCAGTGATCTCTAAGAACTTTCAGCTCTGATATGAATGGCTGTTGTAAGTCAGCGGTTTAATCGTTGCGGCACCCTTTTCACTGTATTTCCTCCTATAACTTGGCTCCAAGTTTTGACTGAAATACAATATAACCCAATGAAATATAGTTTGCTCTGAGACTTTTTTGATGCCCTTAACATCAGAGAGATATGAGGTGTTTTATGTTACATTATTAGGTAGATTGATAACAAATTCACTGGATTTTAATTTTACTTGATGTCCTTTCTATTTTATTTTTAATTCTAAGTTAAATTTAAGTTAATAAGTTTTGAGCAGCGTTTTGTACCATGTTGTACATGTGTAAAGGCAGAGATTATAGACATAATTTTTGTAGGTGATGCCATCAAATGAACATGCAGTGATGTTTATATGACACCTTGAAGGATGGGCAATAAGTAAAAAATGGAGAGGGTTTCAAGTTTGGCTGGCTGGATGAGCTTGGCTTGTTCATGGAACAATAAAGAGCAAGGGAGTGGTGGGGAGTAGGGGAATTACAGCTAGACTTTCCTAGAGTTGCCAGACCATGAAGGGCCTTGAATGGTAGGCAGGGGAGCTTGATAATCGGACAAAAGAATCCATCAGAGCATTCTGTTATTTGTGTATAGATGTTCGCAGTTAAGCATTAAATAATGAGTCCCAATTCGTGCCTTCCAGGTCAGTTGGTTTTGTCTGTCCTTTGGGGATGATGTATTCTCTCCTTCCTGTAAATCTCTTTTAGCACGTCATCTTCTCCTAGAGACTTCTTTGAGTGGACTTGTAGAACTCACTTGGGTTTCAGTTTCCTCATCTGTTACACGAGGCCATGGAACTAGATTGGGTGGTCGTGATTCATTCTCAGTTTCTCTGTCTTCCCTAATACACCCCAGGGATGGTATAATCTCATCAGTGAAGAGTCTTACCACGGCAGTGATTATCTACTTACGTGGAGGTGAGGGGGCAGGGATGTATGTAGCTTAGCAAAATAAATCTCACAGATGATTCTCCCACCAACTGTAAAATCATTAGACCTGATAATTTCTAAAAGTTTTCCCCAGACTTGACCTTCTGATTTATAGTTCCAGTTCATGAAAAAAAAAATCAATCTGGTTGTTTTGCAGAATATATAGGAAGAAATGATCTTATTTTCAACATTTGTGATTATTTTGGTTGCAGGTAACAGAATACCCAACTAAAAGTGGCTGCATAATAAGAACGTTTTATACCTCACATCCAGAGATATGGTAGTTGGAGGATTACTTAATTCAGTGGCTCAATAGTGTTATCAGAACTATGATTGTTTTTTATCTTTCTCTTCTGTTATCCTCAGCATGTTGATCATATCTCTCCTCTTGTTTCTGAGATGGTTGCAGCAGCTCCAGACATCATATGCAGAAAAAAACATGTTAAATGAAGAGGAAGGAGGAAGGGGGGATATTTCTTATTTATTTTTTTTATTATGTAGGAAAATCTACCCCAGACAACTTCCCTCAGCTTCCATTGGCCAGATAAGTGATGGTCACATAGCCCCTTCTTAGCTGCAAGAGAGGATTAGAATGTGAGTATCTGGCACATTCAGTTTATAGAGTGGGAGGTGGTTCTTTCTGAATGGGAGGGAGGGGGAGGGGAATGGGTGCTGGGATAGCAACTGATAGCACTGCCCCATAGGTCCTTTTTCCAACACTCATCTTAAGACCCCCCTTTTCCTTTATGTAGCTGATGGCTAATTAAAGCTAAGTATTTAGCATAAATCAGGGCTTTTGTGAATTATCTGAATAATTAGACTCATTGTAAATGCAGGGCCCTTATTTTATTTCATCTAAAAGTTTAATGATAAATGGGCTTCCATTGCCCAAAATGAGCTTCTCTGGTCCTGAAACTGGATGCAATTTTTTATTGAATTGGGCTTTAGGAAAATAACTTAAAATGTACAGGGATTGTGATAAAGAGCAGCTTAAATTCTCAATTTTTTTCTTTTTGCTTTACAAATCAACATCAGCTACCAAAAATAAGACCAGATGAAATGGGTATGTGAATATTTAATATAAAATTAGGAATATGTTGCTAAAAATCAGGAGAGAGTTTAGAGATACAGCCATGAATAAATTGTGAAATATCAGCTTACTTCTCTGCTACAACACTGGCCTAAAGAAGCTTTTCTGTTTCCCCAGCAACCTCGCATGGCATTAGCTTGCTTCCCTCAGAGTAAATTAAATGTGATTTTCAAGTACTACACTTCATTATTTCAGAAATTACAATACCTTGCAGAAATAAGAACATTTCATAAATCACATTGGAGTTTATTTTTTAAGCCAGAGAAGGGAAAGTATTTACTTGGATGTTTTTTTCCTTAAAATCTACTAAATTTCCAAGGGCTTATAAATTATCTCTCTGATGAGGTGGTAAATGGAACATAGCATGCTTTATTTACTTAAAATGTGTTAGTAATTGCCCAATCATTTTTAAAAAAGAGTTTTAGTTACCAGGGATGTGAAAAAGATAAAAGCCACATCTCAAATGAACTACATCATTTTATGATAAAAAGTTCCAGAGGACTAAAAAAGTCATATTAATGTTAACAATCATTTTCTAAAGTAAAATTCTTGCATTCATGCATCAGATCACTTGTAAACCATTTGTCCCAAAGTTGTAGCATATCTTATGTATTATACACGCATGCACACACCCACATATATATATATTCCATGCTGTATTTATCGAAAACTGGTCTATTTCAAATTTTGGATAAATGATTATTTTAAAATCTGACCTGTCTACATCCATATCACTTCTGGTGTTTAAAAAAGATCTTATGTCTGAAATTGACATAACTTGATTTTTCAAACTATTTAGTAACCAGTTGTTAAAGGGCTTTTGAAGCTAACTCCTATCTCAGGCCACCTGTGTCTCCATTATATTACTTGGCACAGGTGGCCTGAGATAGGAGTTATTCAGGCAAGTGACTGACTTCAGGTGCTGTCAGGTGAATGACTTGAAATCAGGAAGGATATTTGGTTATTTGTGTTATTGTCCATGGAGGCTAGCAAAATGACTGTGTGAATTAAGTCATTAATAATGGTTTTTCAACCAAGTGGGTTAATTTAACAAAGCCACGATTTGCTTTTCTCAAGAGAAAGTAAGAGTAGAGTACTTTCACTCCCGAGGGAGTGTAAGGTGATCCATCAGAAAGTAGAAAGGAAATATTAAAACTTATATATTTTTTTATTTTAACAAAGAATAATAAAAGTTAATGTGTGATTTGCTAGTAGTCTGACCACCAAATTTAATGCATATAATTTAATATGCACATAGTAGGAGTGCATGCTCAGATTTGATCACTGGTAGGGGTAAAGATTACAGAGGTTTGGAGATCACTATTTTTGTTAGAGAATGTCCAGGTAGGCTGATTTCTGGTGCCCTTCAAGCCTCCCTGAAATGCCCATGGATGTCCCAAATTCTACCACACGGCCTCTTTCTTTATCAGGAGTATAGACTTGCGAGCCATTCAGATCTGAATTTGAATCTTAGCACTCCCACTAATTGTGTGAACTTGGATAAAACAGTTCCTGTCTTAGTTTTCTTGTCTTTAAAGTGAGGATTAAAATGCTTCACATACAAGTATTGCAAGCATTAATAGAGATATAAAGCAATTGATAGATGGTTGAAATTTAGCAAATATTAGCTGCTTTCAAAGTATGTTAAAATTTTTAAACATATGAGCTGTTGTCATCAGTACTTTTGCATAAATGAGTATGGGATTCTTTTTTCTTTTTTACTGAGGCAAAATACAAATAAATTTGACCATTTTAACCATTTTAAAGTGAGCAATCCAGTGGTGTTTAGGACATTCACAAGTCATGCAAACACCATAACTGTCAAATTCCAGAACTTTTTCATCACCCCAAATGAAAAACCCATACTAATTAAGCAGTTATTCACTAATTTCTCCTTCCCCCATCCCCTGGCAACCACTAATCTGCTTTGTGTCTTTATGTGTTTGCCTATTCTGAACATTTCATATAAGTGGGATCATAAGATGTGCTGTCTTTTGTGTGAATAGCTTTTTTTTGAGACAGAGTTTTACTCTTCTCTCCTAGGCTGGAGTGCAATGGCACAGTCTCGGCTCAGTGCAACCTCTGCCTCCTGGGTTCAAGCAATTCTCCTGCCTCAGCCTCTTGAGTAGCTGGGATTACAGCGCCTGCCACTATGCCTGGCTAATTTTTGTAATTTTAGTAGAGACGGAGTTTCACCATGTTTGCCAGGCTGGTTTCGAACTCTTGACCTCAAGTGATTTGCCCACCTTGGCCTCCCAAAGTGCTGGATTACAGGCGTGAGCCACTGCTCCTGGCCATAAATGGCTTTCATTTAGTTAGCATCATGTTTTCAAGTTTCATCTACACTGTAGCATGTATCAGTACTTATTTCCCTCCCTTTTTTTTTTGTTTTTTTGTTTTTTTGTTTGTTTGTTTGTTTTGAGTGAAGGTCTCGCCCTGGCACTTACGCTGGAGTGCAGTGGCATGCTCATGGCTCGCCACAGCCTTGACCTCTTAGGCTCAAGCGATCCTCCCACCTCAGCCTTCCGAGTATCTGAGACTACAGGGGTGCACCACCATACGTGGCTAGCATTTCTGTATTTTTTGTAAAGCTGGGATTTTGCCATGTTTCCCAACCTGGTCTAAGACATCAGGGCTCAAGCTGTTCACTCACCTTGGCCTCCCAGTGTTCTGGGAGTAATCTTTCTTTGTATGAATACATCACATTTTGCTTATCCAACCATGAGCTGATGGACATTTGAGTTGTTTCCCCTTTTTGGCTGCTGTGAATAGTACTGCTATGAATATTTGTCTGTCTTTGTGTGGACATACATATTTTCAATTCTGTCTTGTATAGGAATAAAATTGTGGCCAGGTGCAGTGGCTCATGTCTGTAATCCCAGCACTTTGGGAGGTTGAGGCAGGTGGATCACAAGGTCAGGAGTTTGAGACCAGCCTGACCAACATGGTAAAACTCCATCTCTACTAAGAATACAAAAATTAGCCAGGCATAGTGGCAGATGCCTGTAGTCCCAGCTACTCAGGATGCCGAGGCAGGAGAATCATTTGAAACTGAGAGGCAGAGGTTGCAGTGAGCCGAGTCATACCACTGGATTCCAGCTGGAGTTCGAGTCGTACCACTAGACTCCAGCCTGGGTGACAGAGTAAGACTCTGTCTCAAAAAAAAAATGGAATAGAATTGCTGGGTCATATGGTAATTTTATGTTTCACCTTGTGAGGACCTTGGAATTCTTTTCTTAAATCCATAATTTGTCAACTGTATTTCAGAGAAGATCCTGCCTGCATGCAGCCAAAATTAATCCAAATGTGTCTTATGATGCGGATGATATCTACATTGTCTTTACAATCCTTAGTGTTCCCTGGTGCTCCCTAGTGCCTAGGCTACTTCCTGGTAGTTTGAGTTGGCACGTTGGATACTGAAGAATAATATCAACTTGTATGATGACAAACTCATATATATTACTCTAGCCTGTGCTGCTATGAGATCCCTGAAAGAGGGGATGCTGCCTTGGCATCATGCTTAGGGAGCCTCCACTCTGACCCTCCTATGCCTGTACTTCCCTTATGGGGGCAAGAAGATTCTGAGGGATGAAGAAGATGAGCACCCCTAGAGTGTATGCCTCTCCTATTCTCTACTCCAGGTAGCCAGGACACAGAAATTCTCCTCCCAAACAGCCCTGAGCCTACCTCCAGGACCTACATGAGCCTCATCCCTGGGCATATTCTCCCAATGGTAGACCATGACACTGGCATATATACTCCTAGACCTTGGTGGTAGTCAAGGGACCAGTTGAACCTGCAGGCTAGGGTCTCTGCACATAAGAATCCTCATGTGAGTATAGAGCCTACGTAGGAGTGGGAAGAGAAGAGGGGGTAGTCTGGGTATTACCTGTTGGTTTCACTGCCACATTCTGACCCTCATAGGAACTTGAGAATTCTCTGTTTGAAACTGGCCTTCTGCAGTGCTGCGGGTGTTGTTTCATTTTACCACAATTCTCAAGAGTCGTTTGCCTGGGGCATGTCTTTAAGGAGTATAAGTGTTTTTCCTGTTAGGTCCCATTCTCACAAAAATCTTCCTGATTACCAATGTTCGTATTATTACTAGAAGAAAGGGCAGCATCACATTGTCGGATGGTGGCACCGCCAAGAAGACACTCATGTCTCTGCCTTCTCTTTCAGGGAGGTAGCCATTTGATAGCACATCCCATCCTCCCTGCCCAAACACATAGGCCTTAAATCACAAGTTCCCTTGAATTGTAGCTCCAGCACTGTTTTTCAGCGACTGGTGGATAAGTTGGATCATTCTGCCTTGTTTTCCAAAAAACAATTTATTTTTCTTATTTGCATAAAACTGAAAGTCCCGCTCTAGCTATTGTAAAATTAGAACTCTGCCCTGATAAATTTTAAGCTAATATTTAACATTTGGTAAAAAGATATGGGACAGAAGAGGGCTTATTTTGTTCTTTAATATTCTAGAGTCTCCTTTCTATTATTATAAGTACTCTCATTTAAGGTTACTGAAGTCACAGAAAACTTTTGGCCATTTATAGGTAATTTTCTCTTACATATTCAGCCCAAACTCATGGACTTCTGAATTTGTCAGTGTAAAATAATATTCCCTTTGACCTACTCAGGACTCTTACTGAGCACCTGCTCTTCCCCTGTGACCTACAGGAATAACAGAGTTCCTTGGTTGAAGAGATGACTTCCTCACAAATCAGCTGAGTCTGTGTGAGTCCTTCATGATACCTGAACCTAACCAGCCTAAGCTGGCCTTAAATGATTCTCTGTCCCTGTCCCTGACGCTTTTTCTTTTGAGACAAAGTTTCACTCTTGTTACCTAGGCTAGAGTGCAATGCTGCGATCTCAGCTCACTTCAACCTCTGCTTCCCAGGTTCAAGTTATCCTCCTGTCTCAGCCTCCCAAGTAGCTAAGATTACAGGCACCTGCCACTACACCCGGCTAATTTTTGTATTTTTGGTAGAGATGAGGTTTCACCATATTAGCCAGGCTGCTCTCAAACTCCTGTCCTCAGGTGATCCACCCGCCTCGGCCTCCCAAAGTACTGGGATTATAGCCGTGAGCCACCGCGCCTGGCTATCCCTGACACTTTCAAAAAGAAATTTTGAATGAATGTTATTAATTCCAAAATCATATGTCTCATAAAAAAGGTCAAATGCAAAATAAATCACTTCATTTATTTATTTATTTATTTATTTATTTATCTTCCATGTGTTCAGCTCAAGCCCTGTTGTAGGATATAGGGATCTAGAGATGAATGACATGAGTGTGCGTTATAGACTCATAGGCTGCCCAAACTAGGAGGGCCCTTCAAGATTATGTTATCTAGGGCCAGGCATGATGGGCACCTGTAATCCCAGCACTTTGGGAGGCCAAGGCGGGTGATCACTTGAGATCAGTTCAAGACCAGCCTGGCCAACATGGCAAAACCCCGTCCCTCTACTAAAAATACAAAAAAATAGCAGGGTGTGGTGGCTCGTGCCTATAATCCCAGCTACTTGGGAGGCTGAGGTAGGATAATTTCTTGAACCTGGGAGGCAGAGGTTGCTGTGAGCTGAGATCGTGCCACTGCACTCCACCCTGGGTGACAGGATGACAGAGCAAGACTCCATCTAAAGAAAAAAAGATTATGTCATCTTACAGATAGGAGGACTGCTACTGATGTTCTGGGCCAAGAGAAAACAGATCAGCTTTTTTTTTTCTTTTTTTTTTTTTTTTGAGACAGAGTATCTCACTCTGTTGCCAGGCAGTTGCCATGAGCAATGATTGCACAACTGCACTCCAGTCTGGGTGACAGAGAGAGACTCTGTTTCAAAAAAAAAAAGCAGATGTCTTGAGATATATATATATATATACACACACACACACACACACATTGTAAAATAATTACCGCAATCAAGCTAATTAACATATCCATCCCTTCACATAGTTAGCATTAGCATGCCATTTATTTTCACTGTGACTGAGGCTGAACACTGCTGGGAATGGTCTTCCAGATGAGGCATGAACTGGATTAGTGAGGCATCGTGGGTACCAGTGCCCATGGTGGAAGTAACAGACAGAACATAATTCAGGCCAGCACCAAGGGAAACATAGAGCAGAGCTTGACACATGTTAAGAATGTGTCTGAGGCATGTTTGAGAGAGCACTGCTATCAGGGCAGTAAATAGTTTCATTCAAACAGCCAAATGGGTGTACAATAAGTGTGGATGTATTCCTAAACATAGAGAAACAGTAATTGTAAGGCCATTAACATTCACATGCTTTGGGCTGTTTTGAATCCTTTGCTCCCTTACCTGTGTTGTCTAAGAAATAGTATTCATTGGTGTGCCTTGCTCACAGAACAGCTGGGAAACACTTTTCTAGTGAAACCTGCTTCTGCTTGCTGATAAACTGTTATTGAAATCCTGTGGAAAATGTTAGGAGTAGATTCACAAAAGAGACAGGTGCTATCTGGCTGGGATAATTAGAAAGGTTTCATAGACAGGTTGGAAGAGATGGACTTAGCAGTGACCATGTGAAAAAAGATTTGGAGTTTTAATCAACAGTGACACCATAAATTAAATGTCTTCTTTAAAACTTTACCAATACCTCCTTTGTGTGGGAAACTAGCTAGATGCTGGAGATAGGGAGCTCCATCAGACTTTTGTCACTCTCTGAAGTTTAGTTGGGGAAGATATGCTAATAGACAGCTGTTACAGATGTGAAACTAGCTACCCATTTGGCACCTGAAAGCAATTTGGAGGCCAGGCGCGGTGGCTCACGCCTGTATTCCCAGCACTTTGGGAGGCCGAGGCGGGTGGATCACGAGGTCAAGAGATTGAGACCATCCTGGTCAACATGGTGAAACCCCCGTCTCTACTAAAAATAAAAAAAAAATTAGCTGGGCATGGTGGTGCGTGCCTGTAATCCCAGCTACTCAGGAAGCTCAGGCAACAGAATTGCCTGAACCCAGGAGGCGGAGGTTGCGGTGAGCCCGAGATAGCGCCATTGCACTCCAGCCTGGGTAACAAGAGCGAAACTCCGTCTCAAAAAAAAAAAAAAGAAAGCAATTTGGAGGGCCTGGAGCATAGGGCTCAAGCAACCTGCAGTAACAATTGAGGCTGAGGCCATGAGCAGAGATCTTATTATTAAGGGCCTTGTCAAACATTTTAAACAGTTTGTGCTTGATCGTATATGAATCAAGAATGCGAGATGTGCCGGGTGCAGTGGCTCACACCTGTAATCCCAGCACTTCAGGAGGCCGAGGCAGGCAGATCACAAGGTCAGGAGATTGAGATCATCCTGGTCAGTTTGGTGAAACCCGGTCTCTAGTAAAATACAAAAAACTAACCGGGCGGGGTGGTGCACACCTGTAGTCCCAGCTAGTCGGGAGGCTGAGGCAAGGGAATCACTTGAACCCTGGAGGCGGAGGTTGCAGTGAGCTGAGATTGCGCCACTGCACTCCAGTCTGGCAAAAGAGTGAGACTCCGTCTACAATTTAAAAAAAGAATGCAAGGAGTGCCCAAGAATTTACCACATTTTCACCATTTAAATATGCCATTGGTTGCAGTTTGCATCATTGATCCAAAATGATCTTTGCTGGAAAACATGAAGTGTTATACATCAAATAAATGAAGTTATTTCTCCCTTTCAGATATGTTAAAATGTAAAACAATAATGGCCCTCAACATTGAAGAAATAGAATTATTTGATATTAGGCTGTATTAATTGAAGTTTAGGGTCTGCAAGGATGGAAATGTTACTTGCATTGCCGATCACAGTGAACCTATGTGCATTTATGGTTCATTTTAAAAGAAACATCTAGGCTGGGTGTAGTGGCTCAGGCCTGTAATTCCAGCACTTTGGGAGGCTGAGGTGGGAGGATCACTTGAGGCCAGAAGTTTGAGGATGCAGTGAGCTAGGACTGCACCACTGCATTCCAGCCTGGATGATAGAGTGAGAGTCTGTCTCTAAATAAGTAAGTAAATAAATAAATAAACATCTACACAAACTAAGTGCAGTAGAAGAAAAATGACTAGGCTAGAGAATGACTCCACCATTCCCTATGCAAAAAAAAAAAAAAAAAAAAAGATGCAGGAATCATGTGTGCTCTTGTAGTACCCCACACTTAATCTACTCCAGACCAGGATTTATCTGTCTTCCTCACTAGACACTTAAGTTTCATGAGGCAGGGAGTGTTGTTCCCTACCATTTCCCTAGCACTAGCACAATGCTTGTCTTATATTTGACACTTAATCTATGTTGAATGAGGCCAGGTACGATGGCTCACACCTATAATTCCAGCACTTTGGGAGGCTCAGGTGGGTGGATCACCTGAGGTTGGGAGTTTGAGACCAGCCTGACCAACATGGAGAAACCCCGTCTCTACTAAAAATACAAAATTACCAGGGCGTGGTGGTGCATGCCTGTAATCCCAGCTACTTGGGAAGCTGAGGCAGGAGAATCTCTTGAATCTGGAAGGTGGAGGTGGCGGTGAGCCAAGATCACGCCATTGCACTCCAGCTTGGGCAACAAGAGTGAAACTCCATCTCAAAAAAAAAAACCCATATATGTTGAATGAATGAATGAGTGAAAGCAAGGCTAAGGGTTGGTGCTGGAGGTGGGGAGAGAGATTTGTTAAATCTTGGGAAGCATAGTATATGGAACTGTTAACATGCTTGTTTCCATAAAGTTGCCTTCATAAAATGAGGCCCAGTGGGAAACAGAACTCTTATCTCTTCTAGTTGCCCCAAACTACGAAATGAGTACTTTATGTACTGTAGCAATGTAACCTTATTTGGGGCAATCTGATGATTACAATAGTCAGTCTTTCCTGAAACTATTGCACATATACACATACAAGCAAAGCTTGGAGAAAATATCAAGGGGTTCAATCAACCTTCCACAGCCCACTTGTGGATCTCAGGTAAAAACCTCAATTCTAGCACTTGGCAGTTAACAAAGCACTTCCACGTTATCTGAGGAGTAGCAACACTGTGGAGACAGCAAGGCCATGCTATGGAACCCATCGTTCAGGTGAAGAAAATGAGGCTGAGAGAAGCGAAGTCATTTGCCCAGGGTCACATAGCTAATAAATACTGAGGCCAGGTGTGTCTGATTCTGCATTTCAGAGGATTCACGGTGCACCACTGTGAGTTTGGTGTCCCAAGTGCTCAAACAGGCTGTATTACCTCTTGGCAGGCATATCGAGGTGACATGAACATTAAAAGGGTGGATGTGAAATACTTTATAAATGCATAAAATGCTTTACAAATCACACAGTGCTGGATGTATGCACACTTATCATCAGAGAAGCTATGGGGCATAGTGGGGAAGGAGACAGACTAACCATTGAATCCTGTTTTGGGCATTTAGCAGATGTGTGACCTTGGGCATGTAATTTAACTTCTTTATGTCTCAGCTTCTTCATCTGTAAAATAGGAGTAATAATAATAATACTTACCTTATGTGTTAGTGAGTGGCTCAAATGAGATAATATGTACACAGTGCCTAGTACAGTACCTTGAAATTGGTAAGAACTCAATAAACTTTAACTGTTCTCAATAAGTGACATCTAGGATTGAAGTCATGATTATTATTTGAAATAATTTTAATTTTAGTAACTCCATTACTCTCTAAGGAGGGATTCCTATCCCTCATGATCAGTGCCCTGAAGAACTTTTTCTGTACCTTTATAAATCCAAGTTGTAAGACTATAGGGAGATGCTGCTTTAACTCATGCCACAATGTACACTGGCCTGTTCAGATTTTGTTTTTTCTTTTAAGAGCAAAAAAGATCAGGTTGGCTGAGCACAGTGGCTCATACCTGTAATCTCAGCATTTTGGGAGGCTGAGGCAGGCAGATGACGAGGTCAGGAGTTTGAGACCGTCCCGGCCAACATCATGAAACCCCGTCTCTACTAAAAATATAAAAATTAGCTGGACATGGTAGCTTGCACCTGTAGGCTCTGCTATTTGGGAGGCTGAGGCAGGAGAATCCCTTGAACCCGGGAGGCAGAGGTTGCAGTGAGCCGAAATTGTGCAATTGCACTCAAGCCTAGGCGACAAAGTGAGACTCCATTAAAAAAAAAAAATCAGGTAAAAAAGTAGTAAAAATTCTGGCCACAATTTTTATCATTTTAGTGGACAAAGAAACTTACGTTTGGTATTTGCAGTTTGAAAATAAAATAATATATCTGTAATTTGCCTAATTTAAAGCAGCCTCAAGAAAGAGAAAGCTGACAATTCAGCATTCCCTTTAAAAGAGGCGGAGGTGGGTGGATCATGATGTCAGGAGTTTGAGACCAGCGGGCCAATATGATGAAACCCCATCTATACTAAAAATACAAAGATTAGCCGGGCGTGATGATGCCTGTAGTCCCAGCTACTCGGAGGGCTGAGGCAGAAGAATCACTTGAACCTGGGAGGTGGAGGTTTCAGTGAACTGAGATCGAGCCATTACATTTCTGTCTGGGCAACAGAGCGAGACTGCATCTCAAAAACAAAACAAACAGCAACATCAACAACAAACAAAGTAGGCATTTAGCAGGTGTGATGGCACATGCCTGTAGTCCCAGGTACTTGGGATGCTGAGCTAGGGGAATCGCTTGAACCCGGGAGGCGGAGATGGCAGTGAACCGAGATGGCGCCACTGAACTCCAGCCTGTGAAACAGAACGAGACTCTAACTCAAAAAAAAAAAAAAGTAGGCATTTAGGCATTAGGCATGGTGGCATGTGCCTGTAATCCCATGTAATTCCAGTGCTTTGGGAAGATCCCTTGAACCTAGGAGTTCCAAGGCTGCAGTGAGCTGTGATCAGGCCACTGCACTCCAGCCTGGGCAGCAGAGTGAGACCCTGCTTAAGGAAAAAAAGAAAAAGTAGACTTTCCATCAAATTGACCAAATTTAAAATATCTATAGAAGGCATGGAGGTATCCATAGCATAAATCAAGAATTCTCCATTTTAGAATGCTGGGCATCAGGTAGATAAAGAGTGAAGTAACAGCTAGTGTGCTGAGAATTGTGCAAAGCCAGTACTGACAACTTCTGACATCCTACAGAAAAATAGAAGCAGTATTCAATTTTCCTATGTTGCCACTAATATCTGTGAATTATCAGTCTTGGCAAATAGTTGTTCAATTAGGAAGACAGTTGATAAATATTTGTCTTTTATATTTGAGTGGCAGATAGAATTTGCATTGAAAGTGGCACAACGATGTTTTGATAAAATGATGTCAGGAGGGTTCCCAGTTAAATTTTTCTAAGCTTTCTTCCTTTCCTCCCAATAAAAGCAGCTGGACCGTAGACTGGTTATGTGTCATAGCTTTAATTTCAGCCTACTCTATATGTTTTTGTACACTATTGGATTGTCAATTTCAGCAAATATAATGGCAAATTCCATTTGGCTTAAGTTTTAACTATCTTTGCTTTTATAGGATTTGAGAACAATTCTTTTAGGCTTTGAATAACGTAAACTACCAACCGAGATGCCAAATTTATCATTTGATGCTTTATGTTTTTCATTCCAAAATGTGAATTTTTTTTTGATTTGCAAACTTTCTATGACTCTTGTAAGGGAGATCATTGGAGGCAGAAAGTTAATTCACATTTTTATAGAAGAAAAAACATGGAGGGGAGACTTAGAACATCACAAGTGCTGGCAATTAAAATTGTCACATAGATTTTATCTTTGCATTTAAAATGAAGAGTTGAGTCAACTATCTAAGAGGGAGGAAAGTCCCATATTTACATCAATTATTTGGTTTAAGGGCTTGCTTACTTCCTTAAATGTCATGAACAGGGGCTTCCTTTGGTCAAGGCCAAGTTTGCATTTGCTGAGCTATAAAGGGAAGTAAGTATTCAGCTATGGTCTTTCTATTCAGTGTCCTTCCTAGCTTTATTGCAATATTTCATCTAATATAATAGGAATATCAGCAAGGCTCAAAATAACTGGCTATATTCCTTGGAAATGCAGTTAGCAGATGTATACTATTATAAAGCAAGCAATACAAGTGACGCCTTAAAATGCAGTGTGTTAGTCTGTTTGTTTTGATTCTATTCCCTATTACACAAAAGAGGGAAGATATTTGGCATTAAAAGTATCTGACTTTGGCCTATGTTTGAATAATCCTTGAGGCGTTATTGTTTAGGGGGACTTCCCTTTGATTCTTCTCTATTACTCTCATTTTCCAAATGGGGTTTGGTTTGTTTGTTTGTTTTTTTGCATCACAAAAGAAAGTGAAAGTGTTGGAAATTAGTAAGGATTAACATATACACTTCTTCCTGCCATTTCTTATGCCTGGTTGCCAAAGCTCTACACTGAATAAAACAGAAAAAATATTGTAAAAAAGATACAAACGTTGAAGTTTGTAATATAATATAGAGTCTATATTACACAGAAGAAGGCAGTCACTTTTGGAAGAGAGCTATCAGCTCACGTCGACTTAGGAGGTATTTCCTCGTGTTATTTTAATATGAAATGGTGTGACTGACTATTTAGAATCGAAGAGGGACTGCCACTGAGGAGATCCCAGTACTACAGAGACACTCTGCTATTGTTGCTTGCAATTATTTCTTTTTACAGGGGATTATACTTTTTCAATATGATGATGAATGATGTTCTAGAAATGTATTGATTGAGCATATTAAAAATAAGATCCTCTATTTTTGCATGAAATAACAGGTGGAAAGATGAGTACTCATTGATGAATGGGCCCCATGCTTGTTGAGTAGAATAGCGTGTTGTTACCTGGACCTATTTAATTTTTCTGTCTCTGTTGCAATCACTAAGAGCACGATCATCATCTTATTCTTTCTTCTTTCTTCTTTCTTGCTTTATAAAATTTGGTCTATCATGGGTTTGTTCTTTATCAAGACACCAAAACTCTGTTGAGTGATAAGGATAAGTTTCCTTGTACCACATTCCTTTAGGAGAATATAGATAGGGACTTAAATGGTGATTTCCTTTCTCTTCTATTTGCAGAGAGAGAAGTAGGGTTGATTACTTTGGTCCTATAGCTGGGAATCTTGTGGTCTGCTGTGTCATTCATTCTGGGAATTCAGTTTAATTCACTTCATTTTCATATCAGGCAATTTGGGAGAGTGCTTGGCTACGCTGCAAACAGCTCTGACCCCTGAGAGGTGAGGGAATCAGAGTCCAATAGTTACCTGCTTCCTCTTCCGACTTCCCAAATGGAGTCTTTGAACAATAGTGCCTCTTCCCATCCCAGATGCAAAAACAAGACAAAAAAATAAACAACAACAACAAACCTGCTTGCTACTTGCTGAGAGAAGACGTTTCCCACTCTGCAGGGAGAGAGCTAGATTTGGTCCTTAGTCCGAGACCACCCAAGCATTCTTAGTTTTGGGACCCAGCCTAGGATCTGGATAAGGAGGAGGAAAATGTCGAAGAAATGCTGTGAGGAATTTGTGAATATCAACTTGCGCTCACTTAGGCTTTTCCCATGGCAGTGGATTTGAGTCTGGCAGAGCTCTCAGTCACTTGCTTTTGGAAGAAAACAGCATGAAGGAGTGGAAAGAGCCTGGAATTTGGAGTCACTGGGCCAGTACCTGAGCCCCTGCTGTGTGACTCAAGCAAGTCATTGCATCTCTCTGAACCCTATTCACCTTAAAGGATATGGTGAATGTCTAATCCAAGGAGAAACTTCAAAGCACTTTCTAAAACCACAAAACAAGAAAGCAGTGTTGCTTATTTGTGTGAGAGCTCAGGAGTAGAAATGCAGATTTGAGCCATCAATAGAAATGCGAGAATGAAAGCCTGAGAGAAGACTTACGAGATTTTTCTGACAATTCAACTCTTGAAAATGATCAGATGCTGTAAACCCAGTTTTTCTCATATCAGTTTTGCTTCTCCTGTTGACTTTTCTTAACAATCTTTCCCCCTTGACACTGAATTTTAGACCTTCCCACGAAGCCAAAAGCCTGGCAGAGAGACTTCTCCCAGTTTCAGTTACATGTATCTGTTCAAAAAGAGACTTTGCTGATAAGCCTTGCCACCCCGTCCATTTATTTTATGGGACATCTCTTCGTAAGCCTTGAAAGTTAAGCTGAGAGACCAGCTAGTTTAGCTGGCCTCTTTGCCCCAGCACCTGAGAAGACTCACTCAGCACTGTGGGGCACCCAGCAGTTGGAAAGGAGGTAGAGAGTAGGGGTAGAGAGTAGAGGTACAGCCCCTTGCTGTCTAGGTGGGGAAGAAGAATAAGATGAGAATGGAGAATTTAAATTTTTTTCCAAAGCTCTAAGCTTTAGATATTGGCTCTTCCTTACTTGAGAAGTAAATCCTACAAATGTTAGTGATTCAGAGGTTTTAATAAATGATTGGAGGGAGGGTCAGTGTGGGAGGCACTGAAAATTATGAACTACGGCTAGATTAAATTATCTACAATGCATAACTAGAAACAGTCATTTCACCTCAAGCAAAGGCTTTCGTCACAAAGCATACAATGATTTGTTTTGTTATTTTAATGACAGCTTTCAGGACACATCATAAATCCATAACGTAAATGAAGTAAAATTGCCAAGCAGGGAGAGTCTCCTGTACAACAAAATAAACGAAACCTGGAACATACTTGTGAATAGTAATAAAAGCTGTAGCTGTAAGTATAGATACATAGAAATACATTAAGAGGAATAGCCGCTTTATTCCCTGTCATTTTTGCATACTATGAAGATTCAGAGTGTTATTATTTGATAGGTGTTATTATTTAGAGGCAGGTGTTAGACATGCAATTATCATAAAGACTCTATGCAGAGGATGACCACATGATACAAATTTATCCTTATTCTAATATAGTTTACAGAGTTTTTTTCTGACAAATTACACTACACTTTATGGAAATGTAACATCTTGTATGAATGGAAGGGATAAGCCTGGTTGCATGCTAATAAGGGAGACAAAGTAGCCTCACTCTTATTTGCAACTGGCTCAGACCTTTCCATTAGCAAATTAAAATCTGTTCAAATTTATTTACTAATATATTAGGAGAAGCTTCTGGCTAACCCCTTGACCTATATTATAGAGCAAACAACTGTAGCAGTGAAAATAATTAATAGCATATAATGCACCTCCTGTTTATTTCTTCTTCATGCTCAGGGGTCAGCTGTATGGTAGGTTTGCCATCTGCATTTGGTTACAAGGGTATATTTACTTAAAAATTATCAATTATAGTTAAATGGCTTTCCTTAATTGTGGTCTTCTTACTCAAGTGTGATACATATATATGTGCTTTGTGTTTACTTGTATATTATATCACCTGCTCCTGACCAATTCTGGGAGGAGCCTATTCATTTGAAAATAATATCTCCTAAGTCTGTTAGGTTGTTTGTGTTTACTGCATAATCACAAGAGCCATGGCTTTGTTCATCTCATTATACCAATACTGAAACGATCAGTGTTACATCTCTGTAGCTAGGAGAAACCTCTCAATTATCTTGCACATCCTTGTAAGGGAGGTTGGGTTGCTAATGGACCTGAAATTTGCAATATGAAATTCTATCAGCCAGGCTATGTAGGAGTAGATGAGGGGACTGGGCTTTGCTGACCTCTGCTGTCTACTTTAAAAGGCAGTAATTTTTTTTTCTCAAGGCAGAGTTGTTTTGAGGCGATTTTGAATGTGTGATTCTATGGAAGAGATGATCATAATTTTGTGCAATGGAAGTGAAAGAGTTCTGTTGGGATAGCGGGTGTACATATAGTATATATAGTGCCAGAAGAACATGGTCTATGCCTGTCTCACCCAAGAGCTAAACCTGTGCATCTTTCACAGATAAAATTAATAATTGGGGGCCAGGCATTTTCACACATGCTGTGATATCCCTTTGTTGCAATTTTTCAAAATCTTTGTAATAAATTCTCCAGTATTCCAGTGGTTCAGAATAATATCTGTTGTTGCATGGCTTTATGATAAGAAGGTCTTCCAGGTAAAAGTAAGGCTCAAAGAGAAGGAGTGGAAATGGAATTATAAAGTATGGAATTGGTTTGGGGTACAGAGGCGCTGGGTGAAAGGGAGACAACAAACTTCCTCAGGAGAGGTGTGGTTTTTTTGTTTTTTGTTTTTGTTTTTGTTTTTCTGGCTCAAGTCTACCTGCTTTTGAACTTTAGAAGCAATTATAAATTGGGGTGATAAGCAGTCAAGACAGATTGTTGGATGAACTATCTGAGCATTCATTATGCCAGCATCCCCACATTTCTTTTTCTTTTCTTTTCTTAGTTTTTTTTTGAGACAGAGTCTCGCTCTGTCACCCAGGCTGGAGTGCAGTGGCATGATCTCGGTTCACTGCAGCCTCGCCTCCCGGGTTCCAGTGATTCTTCTGCCTCAACCTCCGAAATTGATGGGACTACAGGCACGCATCACTATGCCTGGCTAATTTTTGTATTTATAGTAGAGACAGTTTTCACCATGTTGACCAGGATGGTCTTGATCTCCTGACCTCGTGATCTGCCCGCCTTGGCCTTCCAAAGTGTTGGAATTACAGGCATGAGCCACAGCAGCTGGCCACATCCCCACATTTGCACACACCAAAAAGTATGGCCAAGAAGGGTTATTATATTCCTTGGCTACTCCAGCATAATCCTGCAAGGATAGTTGTGGATCTATTTCCTGTTTCTTTCTTACCCAGGCTAGGCAGATGCCTTGAATCACAGCAGTCCTTTCTATTTGTGTGGCCCTCTGGGATTGCACATCTCTTAAATAACCTGTGAGGTAGAGGAAGTGGTTTTTCCCTGTTTTGCAGATGAGCAAACAGGTATGGAAATTAAATGATACGATAAAAGTCACTGAATGATACATGGGAATAGTTAAATAGAACCAAAACTCCTAACTTCAGAGACCTCAGAAAGGCATTTATCTCTGGAAGGATTCTGAGAATTTCTGAGAATTTCTTACTTCATCATGCACCACACTACCTCTTTCCTTGAAATGCTTATCCCTTCCTTGCTTTCTTCCCTTTCTGCCCTCCTACCCCTGTCTCTAAATTCCTGGCTAGTGCCTTTCCTCTTCTTCCCTGCTTCTCCTGCGGCCACTGCTAAATCTTCCTTTGACTCTATACAAAGCTCAAGGAGCCATGTCATGCCCCTTCCAGATTGGAACCCATACTCCTCTTCTGAAGAAAAATTAAGACTTGTTATCCTGGGAGAAATGAATGTTTTGGTAATTAGAATAAATTGCTGTGTTGATGTCATAAGTGGGACTACTTTGCCCTGTAAGATTTTTTCCAAATGGCTGGCAGCTTCCTTTTTATGGATAGGATTATCGTCTCTACTGAGAGGCAGCATAGGACTGTACACTCATATGCGGCTGTTCCTTGACAGGTTGCAATCGGTCTTTTGATTTTGCTGACTGTGTGCTTTCTCTGCAATAATAAACTGAAGCATTGTCCATAGTTCAGCTATTATTACCCTAGGGGCTATAGCAGGCATTTACTGTGGACTAAATAATAACATCTCAGGAACATAAAGACATTGTAGTTTTGAAAAAAAGTACATAAATGTTATGTTTAAATAAATATAAATTGATTTTAAAGCACTACTAAATGTATAGTAGCAATATATCAGTAAAGAGTTTTAATGGACAGATACAACCATCATATGGAAGTCCATGAAAGATTTCAATGTTAAAATGATCTAATATTTATAAAAATTGAGAATCTATAGCAAAAAGAACTGAGCTGAAGCAGAGGACCCAGTTTCTAATTGTGACTCAGTTATAAATTCTGGATCCATTATATACTGAGTGATTTGAAGCAAGTGAGTTATTCTTCAATCCAGTATTTTTCCAGTCTAATAAAAAATAATTTGTTTTTACTAAATATTTATTGAGATTCTATTATACTGTTAAATATTGCTAATTTATTTAGCAATGGAATATTGCTAATTTATTTAGCAATATGCCGTTCATCAGACTTTCTAACATTCATAATGGCCCTGTGAGGTAGGTATTAATATCTCTTCTTTACAGAAAATTGATTCTTTTTTTTTTTTTTTTGAGACGGTGTTTCGCTCTTTTCACCCAGGCTGGAGTGCAATGGCGTGATCTCGGCTCACGGCAACCTCCGCCTCCTGGGTTCAGGCAATTCTCCCGCCTCAGCCTCCCGAGTAGCTGGGATTACAGGCACGCGCCACCATGCCCAGCTAATTTTTTGTATTTTTAGTAGAGACGGGGTTTCACCATGTTGACCAGTATGGTCTCGATCTCTTGACCTCGTGATCCACCCGCCTCGGCCTCCCAAAGTGCTGGGATTACAGGCTTGAGCCACCGCGCCCTACCTGATTCATATTTTTATAAAGAAAAAAACTGAGAGACATAGAAGGAATATTTATTCTTTCCTATTAATATGTAGTTTTTCTTTTTTAAAGATCTTTACTTCATTACAGTAAAATTGACTGTAGCATGCTGTTTGGATTTTAATCTTAAGTTTTCCAAATAATGTTGATTCTCTAATTGCTGTTTACTGAATCCTTTCGTCACTTATTTTAAATGGAAGCTTTATCACATACTGAATGTCCATATATAAAGGATCTGCTTCTAGACTCTATTCTGGAGCCAGGCATAGTGACTCATGCCTATAATCCCAGCACTTTGGGATTACAGGCTGAGGCAGGTAAATTACTTAAATTCAGGAAACCCCGTCTCTACCAAAAATACAAAAATCAGCCAGATGTGGTAGTATGCACCTGTAATCCCAGCTACTCGGGAGGCTGAGGCAGGAGAATGGCTTGAACCTAGAAGATGGAGGTTGCAGTGAGCCACTGCATTCCAGCCTGGGTGACAGAGTGAGACTTTGTCTAAAAAAAAATCTATTCTAGTTCATTGATCTATCTACCTAGTCCTATGCCATTTTATTGTTATAATGATTGTAATTTGAAATGTTTTGATATTTTTGCAGAACATGTCCATTTCTTATTTTTTGTTAATATTTTCTAGAGGCTAAAAAATCCAGACCATTTTTGCTTTTTTTTTTTTTGGATGTGTGATTAGATGGATATTTATACGTTTTATTTAAAAAAATTTGTCAGTTTAAAATTAATTTGTAGAGAACAAACTTTTCCAGACCACGGTCTATCTGTCCATTTATCTTCATCATCTTTCATGTCCTTCAGTAAAGTAACATAGTTGCATTCTTTCATGCAATTATTATTATTGCTATTGTGAATAGGTAGAGGTAGCTTTTGAATAATGGATAAAATTTGGATTTCAAAAACAAAAATAGTACAAATTAAGGAAAATAGGCATGTAGTGTCTAGGAGAAACTAAGGGTTAATAATTGTGTAGGCGAGCTATGTGGGTGGCTCCTTATTATCTCCAGAATCAATTTTGCTTGCGTTACCTTTTCGATGGGGCTATTATGAAGGTACTTGAAACGTGTGAAATACATGAAAATTAGTCTTCCAGTCTGATGCAAAATAAGCAGAATTGTTGAGAACTATTTAAGTGTTAGATGAACACATTCTGACACCTTGTGGTCATTTGGGGGTATATGTGATATTGTAATTCCATTGATTGACCTGGGAGAGTATGTGTTGTACACAGAATTATAATTAGAGTTAAAAGAGGATTTAGGGATGATCTAATCCAACTTTCTTGTTTTACACATGAGGAAAGTGAGGCCCCAAGGTAGATGAACCCTTCCCAAGCTCACATAACCGCTTATTAACAGAGGTGAAATTAATTTTTCTAGCCTGTTATTTTTTTTCCTCTATCATGTTCAATTTTTAAAATTTTATAATTACAGAAAAAAGAATTTTAAAAGTATTATAATTTTAGATCCCAGAAAATCATCTCTACTTAAAATTTAAATCATTTATGTGGTGGGGAGTGGTGGTGGTGGTGTTTTCTTCAGATGGAAAGGAGGAATAGGGCTGGTTTCTGAATGTTCTTAAAGCTGGCAAAATAATGAACCCTGAAAGATTTGATCATTCTAACTCAGTGCAGTAGAGTTACACAAGTCTTTGGGCATCAGGAACCTAGAATGTTTTCCAAGCCATTCACAGGGTTTTAATAGCCCAAGGAGGCCTGTATCTTCCAGGAATGGCTGTACATGCCTCAATACACCTGCTGCTCTCAGTCCTTAGAAGTATAGCCCCAGCCTCAATGTAGTAATGGATTCAGAGCATAGAAACTGGATCTATTGGTTATTTTCACTCTGCTGATGAGGATCTGAAAGGTGCATTCTCATGACTGCAGTAGTCCTTCTATTGCTTTGCAAAGATCTACTTCTCCACTACAGTTTCAGGGAGCAGCCATTCCATGGTTCCTGTGCACATTTTTTCTGAGTAGAAATCAGAAGAGAGAGATCACTGGGATGACCTACAACGCTACTCATTGCAGTTGGTCTTGGGGCCAGAACAGGTCCTCATCCTCTCCCTCTTCCACTATCCATTCTAAATTCACCTCTTCCTCAGCAATCTCTTCAGCAGGTCTTGCTGACTTACCTGGTGGTGTGACCTAAACCTTCATTCTTGAGTGGTCAGAGACCTTCTCAGTCTAGAATTGCTGTACTCCCTATTCATTTAGAATTGGGCAAGGGACCAGGAAGTACCCAGCTGGGGGATGTAGCATCATATTGAGTTCTTTAGTATATATACTACATTTCTCAGGATGACACCCCATCCTTTGAGAGTATTGCCTCCAAGCTAGTGCTTCAGCTGTGTCTCTAAAAAGACTGTCTGAGTCTGGCTTCTTTTGAATGGTGTAGTGTATGACACATCCAGTAGGACTCACAGTCATGGCTCCACTCCCGTATTCTGCTTACTGTGAATTGAGTGGTCTGGTTGCATGCTATACTGTGTGGAATTCCATGCCTGTGCATTGTGTAAGGCCCAGAATGGTGGTGCTGGCTGAGGATTTGCTGGGGGAAAAGAAAATCTATTGCCAGGATATGTATCTATCCCTGTCAGTATGAATTGCTGCCCCATCCCAGATAGGAGGGCCCAACTAAAGTCATTTCTGATGAATAGTATCATATTGGGAGCACAGAGTTGGTCTCTTTTGCTGACAATTTGGACATTAAGAGGCAATAGCTAGTTTGGCCTTGACAAGTGGGAGTTCATGTTGCTGGGCCCGTATGCAGCCTCTGTCGTTCCCAATGTGATTGTTCCATTCATGTGCCCATCTTGACAATTCTAAACTGGTCAGTGAGAAAAGAGCTATTACTAACTGGCCAAGTTATTTTTCTTCTTGTTAACTGTGGCTTCATAGTAAGTTTTTAAATTAGGAAGTATAAGTCCTCTAATTTTGTTCTTTTTCAAGATTGTTTTGCCTATTAGAGTTCGATTACATTTTTATGTAAATTTTAGGGTTAGTGTCTCAGTGTCTGCAAAAAAAATTAAAAGCCTGTTGAGATTTTGATAGAGATTGCATTGAGTCAATTCGGGAACAATTTCCATTTAATAATATTGAGTCTTTTGATCCACACACATAGAAAATTTCCCCATTTGTAATTTCTCTCAGCATTGTTCTATAGTTTTTCAATGCACATATCTTACACTTGTATAAGTGTGTATATTGAGTGTTTTTTCGAAATAATGAAAGGATATTGGATGTCAAATGTTTTTCCTATGTCTATTGATATGAGGATTTTTTCTTTATTCAGCTAATATGGTGTATTACATTGACTGATTTTTGTATTTTGAAACAACTTTGTGTTTCTGTTATAAATTCTATTGGCTATGTCCTTTTCGTGTGCTGCTAAATACTCACCAGAGTATTTTGTTGAGAATTTTGCGTCTATATTCATAAATTATATTGGTCTGTAGTACCATTTTCTTATAATACTTTTGATTTTGGTATCAGAGTATCCCGGCCTCATAGAGTATGTTAGGAAATATTCCCTCTTCCTCTACTTTTTGGAAGAGTTTGTGTATAATTAGTGTTAAGTCCTTTTCAAATGTTTGGTTCCCAAGTGGAGTTATTTGGGTCTAGACTTCTTTTTGTGGGAGATTTTAAAATTCCTAATTCAATCTCATCGCTGGCTATAGGTCAATTCAAATTTTCTATTTTTATTTTGGTCAATTCCAGTAGTTTGAAATTTTCCAGGAATTTTTACTTTTTTAATTTTTGAGACAGGGTCTCACTCCATCACCCAGGCTGAAGTACAGTGGCACAATCTTGGCTCACTGCAACACAGCCTCCCAGGCTCAGGCAATATTCCAACCTCAGCGTCCCAAGTAGCTGGGACTACAGACAAACATCACCATGCCTGGCTAATTTTTGTATTTTTTTGTAGAGACAGGTTTTTGCCATGTTGCCCAGACTGGTGTCTAACTCCTTGGCTCAGGTGATCCTCCTGCCTCAGCCATCCAAAATGCTGGGATTACAGGCATGAGCCACTGCCCCCAGCAATTTTTTTCCTTTTTATTTGTTTCTTAATTTGTTTGTACAAAGTTGTTCAGACTATTCTCTCATAATCCATTTATTTATTCATTTATTTGTTTGTTTATTTATTTATTTTTATTTGTTTGTCTTGAGGTGGAGTTTTGATCTGTTGCCTAGGCTGGAGTGCAGGAGCGCAATCTCAGCTCACTGCAACCCTCTGCCTCCCGAGTTCAAGCAATTCTCCTGCCTCAGCCTCCAGAGGAACTCCTAAAATGCTGGAATTACAGGTGTGAGCCACTGTGCCCTGCAAATCCTTTTACTTTTTTTAAAAAATTATTTATTTTTTGAGACAGAGTCTTACTCTGTCACCCAGGCTGGAGTGGAGTGGTAAAATCTTGGCATACTGCAACCTCTGCTTCCTGGGCTCAAGGGATCCTCCTACCTCAGCTGCCCAAGTAGCGAGGGCCACAAGCATGTGTTACCACACCCAGCTAATTTTTGTATTTTGTTGCAGAGACAGGGTTTCACCATGTTGCCCAGGCTGGTCTCGAACTCCTGGGCTCAACTGATCCTCTGGTGTTGGCCTCCCAAAGTGCTGAGATTAGAGGTGAGAGCCACCGAGCCTGACCTATTCTTTTAATTTTTGGAAGGTAAGTGATGATGTCTCCTCTTTCATTCCTGACTGGTAATGCATGTGTTCTTTTTGACTAGGTTGGTTTTGCCAAAGGTTGTCAATTATTAGTCAATCATTTCAAAGAACCAATTTTGATTTAATTTATTGTATTTATTTTTCTCTTTCTAGTTGACTGATCTCCACTTTTATCTTATTTTATTCCTACTGCATTCTCTGTATTTAGTTTGCTGTTTTTCTAGTTTCTTAAGGTGATTTTGGTTGATAACTTGAGATATGTTTCCTTTTCTAACACGGATGCTCTAAACTATAGATTTTCCTCTAAGCATTACTTTACTGCATCCCATACATTTGCTGTGTTTTGCTTTTGTTCTTGTCCAATTCAAAATATACCCAGTGTTCCTTTGTGATTTGTTATTTGACATTTGACCCATGAGCTATTTGTAAGTGCATTATTCATTTTCCACATATTTGTCAATTTCTCAAATTTCCTTCTGTTGTTGATTTCTTATTTAATTCCATTTTGGTTGGAGAACCTACTTTGTATAATTTCAGTCCTTTTAAATTTATTGAGATTTTCTACATGACCTATCCTGCAGGATGTACCATGTGCACTTGAAATGCATATTCTGCTGTTGGTGGGTAGGGTGTTCTGTAGATGTCAGGTTTAGTTTGCCGATAGTATCGTTCTAGTCTTCTATATCCTGGCTGATTTTCTGTGCAGCAATTATTGAGAAGAGGATATTAAACTCTCTATTACTGTTGAATTGTCCCTTTTTCCCTTCAATGCTGTCAGCTTTTTTTTTTCACATATTTTGGAATTCTGTTATTAGGTGTGTATTTTTCATTGTTACAGCTTCCTGATGAATTGATATTTTATTATCATAAAACATTCCTCTTTGTCTCTAGTAATTTTTGTGTTAAATTTACTATAATAGAAAGTGTGTTTCTTGGCCGGTCGTGGTGGCTCACGCCTGTAATCCCAGCACTTTAGGAGGCCAAGGTGGGTGGATCACCTGAGGTCAGGAGTTCGAGACCATCCTGGCCAACCTGGTGAAACCTCATCTCTACTAAAAATAAAAAAGTGAGCTGGGTGTGGTGGCGGGTGCCTGTAATCGCAGCTACTTGGGAGACTGAGGCAGGAGAATCACTTGAACCTGGGAGGTGGAGGTTGCAGTGAGCCGAGATCACGCCATTGAACTCCAGCCTGGGCAACAGAGCGAGACTCTGTCTCAAAAAGAAAAAGAAAAAAAAAAGAAAATGTATATCTCTCTATTGATATTTTTAATGAGTTATTATAATCATATTTTCATTAATTTTTAAGCAGTGTTTAATTTTTTATAAAAATATTTATAATCACTGGCTGGGCACAGTGGCTCATGCCTGTAATCCCAACACTTTGGGAGGCCGAGGCAGGTGCCTCATGAAGTCAGGAGTTCGAGACCAGCTTGGTCAACATGGCAAAACCCCATCTCTACTAAAAATGCAAAAATTAGCTGGGCATGGTGGCACATGCCTGTAGTCCCAGCTACTTGGGAGGCTGAGGCGGAAGAAATGCTTGAACCCAGGAGGCAGAGGTTGAGTGAGCTGAAATTGTGCCACTGCACTGCAGCCTGGGCAACAGAGGGAGACTAGTCTCAAAAGAAATTTATAATTACTGCTTTGAAGTTGCGTTCAACTTCTTGGCCAGTTTGATACATTTTTACAGACTGCTTTTCTTCCTGTTTATGAGGCACTCTTCTCTGTTTCCTTTCTATGTTCTGTAAGATGTTGACGAAAACTAGACAATTTATATGTAATATTGTAGCAAATATGGATTCTCATCCTACTCTTCTTGGAGTATGTTTTGTTGCTTCTTCTTCTTTTTTCAGTTTGTTTGGTAATTTGCCTGAACTAAATTTTTAAGAGATTATCTTCTCTATAGTGTCTTTATTGTTTAAATTCTTGTTTTACAGTATTTTTAACTTTGGTTCTCTAGGAACTGTGACTGGATCAATGAGCATAGTGGTCAGCCAGTGATTATTCAGAGGTTTTGCTTAAACAACTTAAGCCAATAAGGCTTCCGCCTTTACAAATGGATATATGAGGATTGCTTTCGAAATTCAGACAGTTTACAAGTTGGCCGCAAGTTTTACTTTCTACTGGGTTTTTTCCTGTTTTCTCTGCCTATGTACAAGATCTTATATTCAATCAGGCCTACCAGCAGATCTCTGGGATCTTCTCCTGTCTCTTCTAAGTACAAGCAGCCTTACACATTTGCAGAGCCTTCCAGAACACCAGAGATATGTGGTAGCTTGTCAAGGCCCACTATGGCTGTCTTATTTTCCTGTTTTTCAGGCTGTTGGCCGGGTGTGGTGGCTCATGCCTGTAATCCCAGCACTTTAGGAGGCCAAGGCAGGCAGATCACCTGAGGCTGGGAGTTTGAGACCAGCCTGACAAACATGGAGAAACCCCATCTCTACTAAAAATACAAAATTAGCTGGGCATGGTGACGCATGCCTGTAATCCCAGCTACTCAGGAGGCTGAGGTAGGAGAATCACTTGAATGGGGGAGGCAGGGGTTGTGATGGGCCAAGATTGTGCCAATGTACTCCAGCCTGGGAAACGAGTGAAACTTTATCTCAAAAACAAAAAAAACCCGCAAAATTCAGACTGTTTTATTGATCACCTCAAGCAGTATTGCAGCCTCAAACAGCTGCGACATTGGCCTTCTCTGTTTGACACTGAGAACCATTATTTTTGACAATGCTCCTGGATTTGGAGCTTTTTTTCCACTCCAGAATCTCCAAATCAAGTCAGTGCCCTCTGGCAGTAGAGCTCCTTCCTGGTTTCACAGCTTGCTTTGCTCTAGTAGAATGACTGTGAGGGGAGCTGGGTGGTTGAGAGGTCAACACCAGAGACCCCTACTGTTCTCACCAAAGTTCAGTACCTTTTCTTATGTAAATGCTTTTCAATCTGTGGAATGCCTCTGGTCAATAGACAGAGTCCTGAAATAGCTGTTTTTGAAAACTTTTTCAGTTTCATCATTGCCTTTGAGGAGGGGGTTTGCTGAGCTCCTCACTCTATCATTCCCACATTCCTGCTCCCTCTCACAGTTCCTTTATTTCTACTTCTGCCATCTGCTAGGATAACTCAAGTATTTCCTCACTGGTCAATATTGGCCATGGCTTTTTCCAGGCTTCTGAGCTACTTCCAGTAACATATATGCCTGCACTCATGAGGTTCTTGTTGGTGTTAAATGTCATGTTAAGACAGTGCTCCCTGGTCAATAAACTCTTGATTATATAATTTTTACACTCCAGGTCCCCAGAACAGTCTCAATATCCAATCCACTCACGTGGATCCCCAGGATTCTGCAGATACACACAGGCTAATTTTTGCAGTTCATTGTCTAGCCAAGTTGTTTGCTTATCAGGCCCAGCACATCCTCATCTGGGTGATACTGGGATTTTTAACCTTTGTTATAGGTCTGGCAGTTAGGAGAGAAGGTGAAGGCAGCTATTTTTTTGGGGGGGGGGGTGGGGGATGGAGTCACACTCTGTAGCCCAGGCTGGAGTGCAGTGGCACGATCTCAGCTCCCTGCAACCTCTGCCTCCTGGGTCCTGGTTCAAGCAATTCTCCTGCCTCATCCTCCAGAGTAGCTGGGATTACAGGCACGTGCCATCATGGCCAGCTAATTTTTTTGTATCTTTAGTAGAGACGGGGTTTTACCATGTTAGTCAGGCTGGTCTTGAACTCCTGACCTCATGATCTGCCCCCCTCAGCCTCCCAAAATGCTGGGATTACAAGCATGAGCCATCGCACCTGGCCAAGGCAGTTCTTTAGTGGGACATCAGTTTTCTTGCAAGGGAGAAGCCTTTGCAGCACCTTCTAAGCACAACTGTAGCACTGGCACTTATTAAGGAAGGCGGGGTAGCTCCGCAATCCCAGAGTGTTCAAGGTGTGATTGTGGGCGGTGGTGATGGGGAGGACTGCGGAGTCAACATCTTCTGGGATTATAGTTAGATGTTCTCATTGCATAGTTCAATGCAACAGGCTTCCTTTCCCAGGGTCCTAGCATTTCCGTAGCTGATTTTGCCTTGGCTGATCATTCAAATATCTTTGACTCAGGGACTCAAACAATTAGGTCTTTAGTTTTGTTTGCTCTTCACTGCAAGAGATAAGAGCCTCTTTGTAAGCTACCACCAAGGCCTTGTTGTTTTCACTCTTAGCGGTTTGATAGAGGCCCACAATCTCCCATTATCTCTCTTTAGTGGATATGTATTGCTTATCAGCCAACTCTTCTATTTTTTTAGGCATTGTTACACCCATATCTTGCAAATGCCTAAATCATCACCCGGCAACAGCATTTTCCTCCACAAGGACATTTTCCAGGTCAGCACTGGGGAAACCTTTCGCAATTAAGCCACCAGCTTGTGCCTATGTTCCATCTACTATGCGGGATGGTGTCCTCTTCCCTCACCGGCAGTGAGTGAACCAGTCTAACATCCCCATTTTACTGCCTTTATCCTCAGGCCACTCTTAGTACCATTTGTGCTATTTCAGGTACCCAAGAAGCAGATGCCAAAATGGAATTAGACATGCAAGAGAGTTATTAGGGAAGATACTTATAAAGGGAAATGTGAAGGTTGTCAGAAGAAGTTGGCAGAGCTGAAAGATCCTGATGCAGGTTGACCTTGTGAAGGAGCAAGAGAAGAAGATTGAGTGGAAGAATCTGATACTCAGTGCAAAGGAGCCTTGAACCAAAGCCAGGTGTTAGAGGAGTCCTTCATCTCCCAGGAACGGACTCTCATTAGTACCCCTGTCACAGTAGGTAGCTAGTCAAATATAAGCAGGGCAGAAGAGGGCTCCCCTTTACCAGGAATGTCAGGTGACCATCAGGTGATGTTGTTAAGCTGACTCACTAAAATGATTTTTCATCGCAGCTGGCACCAGAGAAAGCCAGCCTCCCAGTAGATAGAAAACACCTGAAACTGGTGATCAACCACTTCCCAATAAGATCTCGGGAGTTGGGCAATTGGGCTCAAGCATGTGCACTAAGAGGCAAAATGGCAAAGTTTAACTGGTATAAGACGTTCTTCTAAGAACACTCAACTGGTAAGGAAAGGATGCCTCAAGTGAGCACGTATGCAACTCCAATAAACACACTGCTCATGCCGCCCCTCCCAAGTGCTGGCAGGCCAGTGTGCATGTGGACAGCCCATTCTAAGAGAAGAATTGGGGAGAAGAAATGCAGACCCTGGCAGAATGCCAGTGAATAAAACCCCAAGTCAAAGGTCAAGCCATGCACTTGATCTCTTAAGCCACCTGCTTAGCCCTCTTTCAAGTGTACTTCCTTTCATTGCTACTACAAAGCTTTTGATTAAACGTTCACTCCTGCTCTAAAACTTGCCTCTGCCTCATGCCCCTTGGTTGAATTATTTCTTCTTAGGAGGCAAGAATTGAGGTTGCTACAGATCCATATAGATTTGCTGGAAACATCCCTACCTCATTTGGTTACAGCCTAGGAGCAACTCATGAAAAGTGTGGCTTCAGTACAAATACAGTGATAGATTTCAGAGCACAGCAGCTATGTGAGTGAAATATATTCCCTGTAGTTTGAATTCTGAGAGGCACCGAAAGAAAGAGATTTCCTGGCTACTACAAGTATTCTTTATTTTCTTTTCTAATAGCTTTTCCAACTTTTCATTTTCACTTAATCTCTTTTTCTCATACTGGTCTTCCTTTTTAATTTTATTACCAACATTTATTCAGAATATTATTGAGCTCATAATTGTTGAGGAGTAAAAATAAGTACAAAAAGGGAAAGAGCAAAGTAAGGAAAGATAAAAATATTAACAGTGGAATTTTGAGGGAATGATATGTGCCAATTGTCTAAAAACGATGTTGAAAATAGAATTTTATGCTCAACATCACTAGTTACTAGAGAAATGTGAAACAAAACCACAGTGAGATACCATCTCATACCAGTCAGAATGGCTGTTACTGAAAAGTCAAAAACTAACAGATGCTGGTGAGGGTATGGGGAAAAGGGAGCTTATACATTGCTGATGGGAATGTAAATTAATTCAGCCATTGTGGAAAGTGGCTGGTGATTTCTCAAAGAATGTAAAACACAACTACCATTTGACCCAGCAATCTTATATATCTAAAGGAATATAAAATTCTATATACCCAAAGGAATATAAATTGTTCTACCATAAGGGCACATGCATGTGTATGTTCATTGCAGCAATATTTACCATAGCAAAGACATGGAATCAACCTGAATGCACATCAACAGTAGACTGGATAAAGAAAATGTAGTGCATATACACAATGGAATACTATGCAGTCATAAAAGAGAACAAAATCATGTCCTTTGCAGCAACATGGATGGAACTGGCAGCCATTATCCTAAGCAAACTAATGCAAGAACAGTAAATACCACATGTTGTCACTTATAAGTGGGAGCTGAAAGTTGAGTGCACATGGACACAAAGAAGGAAACAGCAGGCACCTACCAGGGTGTACTTGAGGGTAGAGGGTGAGAAGAGAGTGAGGATCTAAAACTACCTATCAGGTACCATACTTATTGCCTGGGTGATGAAATAATCTCTACGCCAAACCCCAGTGACACACAATTTACCTATATAACAATTCTGCACATATACCTCTGAAACGCAAATGAAAGTTAGAAAAATAAAAATCGAATTTTAAAGTTGAGGCTGAGCATGGTGGCTCATGTCTATAATCACAGCATTTTGGGAGGCTGAGGCAAGGGAATTTCTTGAGGCCAGGAGTTCGAGACCAGCCTGGGCAACACCTCATCTGTACAAAAAATAAAAATTAAAAATAAATAAATTTGGTTTTCCACTTTCCTAAAAATTTATTAAGTATATAAATAAGTTCTTAACCTGTGCTAGAAACAATATCAAATTTTTCCTTTCCTATGGAGTATGGCAACGGCCATCTGCTTCAGTAAACATCAATTACCTCTTTGTTTCTTGGGCCTTTCATCCATGCCTTTGAATGATTTTCTGTGTATGCATTTAATTGTCAAAGATATAACCTATGCATGCCCTAATTAATGTGCCTTTAAAAAGTGTATTTTGTTACTGAAATGTTTTTGCTTTAGATTTTCTGAAACAAGTATCCTGAAATTTTAGAACTCCAAAAGCAGGTTTATGTGATCATGCATGTTCTACTCTTATTACTATTATACACAGAATTTTTAAAATCATAGGCATGTCTCCAAAATAGGGATATTTCACTGGGGATGAATGTTTTCCCTAATATTCTGTAATGTTTGCTCAAGGATACACTTAAGTAGGCTTGGATCATGTTTGTATATCACATTGAGGCAGTTGGCATGGTTTGAAAAGGTACCATCTGTGTTCTAACAGCAGGAAGAGCACCACGTCACTATGTATGTCTATCAAAAATGCTTTGCCTAAGAAAACAGTTTGTTCAGTGAACTCTGCTTTAGATACTTGGAATTTCCCTGCAAAATGAAGCAAGCAACCAAATAAGCTGTCTCTGAGCATAACCTGATGAAAACTGCTTCACTTCTGTAACTGTGGCCTGGAGATTAATCTATCTCTAACTGCATGAAGTCCCATTTAGCTTTCATGTAAGCAGGGATCTGAGAAATTAAACTAGCAGATTTCTTACCTGAGAAAAAGAACATTTCTAGTAGCTTCTTAATTTCTGTGGACACATTTTTGTCCTCCTAGCTAGCTTTTCCCGCTACTAATAGTAGTATTGTATTTTAATCACTACTAACAGTAGTATTTTAACATTTTGATACAGCTAATTGAGATCTTTTCTCAAACTGTTCCAGATAACTAGACATATTAACACATATGAATATAAGAATAAATCGTAACTGGGAACTATCATGTCTTCATCATGTGACCATTTTATTGGAAAACTATAAAACCATTTGTATGAGTCTCTTGTGAGTTGGGGTTAGTGGGAGAGAAAGGCAGAAATGGACCTTTAAACCATTATGGTCCGGTCTCAGATTTGTTTTATTCTGTTTTGTTTTTGTTTTTTTAGACAGAGTTTTGCTCTGTCACTCAGGCTGGAGTGCAGTGGCCCAATCTCAGCTCACCGTAAACTCCACCTCCTTGGTTCAAGTGGTTCTCCTTCCTCAGCCTCCCGAGTAGCTGGGATTATAGGTGCCCGCCACCATGCTGGCTAATTTTTGTATTTTTAATAGAGATGGCGTTTAACCATGTTGGCCAGACTGGTCTTGAACTCCTAACCTCAGGTGAAATGCCATCAAATTTCTGTGTTGATAAGTAAAAAAGGCATGGCTCTGATAATACCAAAGAGTGGATCATCCAACAGCTGTTTCTCATGCAAAAAAGTAAAACAGAAAATTTTACTTTTTCCTAACATACTGACTTTCTTAACTCTCTTTGACTTATGTAATGGAAAGTAATTTTTTTTACTTCGCTTGTTTGTAGTGAAAGAGACAGGGATGAGAAGAGAGACGGCACTCCAGAAGCCTATTGGTTGCTTGGGAAGAATTTGGCTTCTACTAAGCATTATTAAAGATGCTCAAGAAAATGGATAAGCCTAATATGAAAACTAGGAGAGATTACTTTAACTCAGCTCTTTCATTGAGCAGTGAATCTTCAGGGGGATATCCTGTTTAATTTTTAGAGAATTACTTTGGAAACTTTATGCTTGCGTTGATATTTGTATGTACTAATGAAATACACAAAAAACTGCAGCTTTGACTAAATTGGATCAATGTAGATTTAGTTAACCCAGATATCTAAATAACCAAACTAGGTAACCCAGAGACAAGCATTTTAGTTATCTTTTCTCAGTAGCAAGGTTCCTTTGATTTTTTTTTCCATCTCATTTTGCCTACATTTTCTTATGACAAGTGATCCTAGAATGGCTACCTGAAAAAATAAATACACTTACATCGCAATATACTCTTGTTTTTTGAGACGGAGTCTCACTCTGTCACCTAGGCTGGAATGCAGTGGTGTGACCTTGGCTCACTGCAACCTCCGCCTCCTGGGTTCCTGCGATTCTCCTGCCTCAGCCTCCCAAGTAGCTGTGATTACAGGCACCTGCCACCATGCCTGGCTATGTTTTTTTGTACTTTTAGTAGAGACCTGGTTTCACTGTGTTGGCCAGGCTGGTCTCAAACTCCTGACCTCAGGTGATCTGCCCACCTTGGCCTCCCAAAATGTTGGAATGACAGGCGTGAGCCACTGTGCCTGGAATCACAACCAAGTATTTGTATTGGTGTGTGTGTGTAATTGAAAAGTTTTACAAAACATATATTACATGTGGTGCACTGCAATATTTTCTATTCTAACTTATGTTCTGATTTATTTTTGAAAAATTGATATCATGGTGCAACTCAGGAGTAAATCCTCAAATTTTGAAAAACACTGATCTGAAACATTTATTTTACCATAATAATTTAGTTGTTATCATCATTATCATCATTATTTGACAATAAGCAAGACCTTATTTGATGTGTAGTTGCTTACCTAATGGATAGTGTATGCTGTTTATTATATACAGTCATTTGATGGGGATAGATTGTGAGAAATACATTAGGTGGGCTGGGCGTGGTGGCTCACGCTGTAATCCCAGCACTTTGGGAGGCCGAGGCAAGTGAATCATGAGGTCAAGAGATCGAGACCATCCTGGCCTACATGGTGAAACCCCATCTCTACTAAAAACACAAAAATTAGCTGGGCGTGGTGGTATGCACCTGTAGTCTCAGCTACTCGGGAGGCTGAGGAGGGGAATCACCTGAATCTGGGAGGCGGAGGTTGCAGTGAGCCAAGATCACACCACTGCACTCCAGCCTGGGTGACAAAGTGAGACTCTGTGCCAAAAAAAAAAGAGAAATGCATTAGGTGATTTTGTTGTTATGTGATCTAGGCTATATGGTATAGCCTGCTGTTCCTAGGCTATACAAACCTGTATAGTGTGTGACTGTATTGAATACTGGAGGCAGTTGTAACAGGATGATATGTATTTGTGTATCCAAACATAAAAAATGTACTGTAGGCTGGGCACAGTGGCTCATACCAGGACTTTGGGAGGCCAAGGCAGGCAGATCACTTGAGGCCAGGAGTTCGAAACCAGACTGGCCAACCTAGTGAAACCCTGTCTCTTCTAAAAATACAAAAATTATCCAGGCATGGTGGCGGTTGCCTGTAATCCTAGCTACTCCGGAGGCTGAGGCAGGAGAATCACTCGAACCCTGGAGGCAGAGTTTGCAGTAAGCTGAGATGGTGCCACTGCCCACCAGCTTGAGCAACAGAGCGAGACTCTGTCTCAAAATAAATAAGTAAATAAATAAAAGACTGGGTGTGGTGGCTCGTGCCTGTAATCCCAGCACTTTAGGAGGATGAGGCAGGCAGATTGCCTGAGGTCAGGGGTTGGAGACTAGTCTGGCCAACATGGTGAAACCCCATCTCTACTAAAAATAGAAAAAAAATTTAGCCAGGCGTGGTAGCAGGTGCCTGTAATCTCAGCTACTTGAGAGGCTGAGCCAAGGCAATTGCTTGAACCAGGGAGGTGGAGGTTGCAGTGAGCTGAGATTACACCATGGCACTCCAGCCTGGCAACAGAGCAAGACTCCATCTCAAAAAAAAAAAAAATAATAATACTGTAAAAATATGTTATTGTAATCTTGTAGAATCACTGTTCTATATGTAGTCTGCTATTGACTGAAATGTCATTATATGACACATGACTGTAAGTACATGTTGCCAAAAAATAGCCATTCCATCTTTCAGGGAAATGTGATGCCTGGCTATAAACAATTAAAATTACTTAAGCAAGGGGTTGTCTATGCAATTACTGCTAAAAATGAAGTCCCCATGATAATTTTATTTTAACTTTGTCTGTCAGTAACATATTTGTTAATCATGTTGTTATTAGAAAATCAGATATACCAAAAGAAGTAAGATATATTACTTTAAATAAATACAGAACTGAGACTAGATTGAACAGCCTTGTCTAAACAAATACAAGTTAAATTCCCACGAATACCTGACTCTCTTATTTCATCTACCTTTGTCTCTGGTCAAAACACCTCTTTCCTGCCTCACAGAATCTGAATTCTTTTTTTTTTTTTTTTGAGATGGACTTTCGCTGTTGTTACCCAGGCTGGAGTGCAATGGCACGATCTCAGCTCATCGCAACCTCTGCCTTCTGGGTTCAAGCAATTCTCCTGCCTCAGTCTCCCAAGTAGCTGGGACTATAGGCGCACACCACCATGACCAGCTAATTTTTGTATTTTTAGTAGAGACAGGGTTTCACCTTGTTGACCAGGATGGTCTCGATCTCTTGACCTCGTGATCCACCTGCCTTGGCCTCCCAAAGTAATGGGATTATAGGTGTGAGCCACCGTGCCTGGCTAGAATCTGAATTCTAATGACACTTGCAATCTATCTGGTTAAAAGACGAGTGACCATACTTTTTGATGAAATATGCATTTATTGCCTCAATTTGTGTGGTACTGTAATGAAAAGGCATTATAGTACAATCATAAATTAAATTCCATAAATTCAGATTTCCAATATCCCATCTGATGTATCTTTTAGGTATAGCATATGCTATATCTTCATCCCTCTCAGTTTTAATTTTTGAGATAATACTTCCATTTTTTATTGCACCTGGAATATAACAAAAAGTTATAGTTGGCATAAATTAAAGTGCAAGAGGTGACGTAAATATGTTATTCATTCCTTAAATCTGATAATTTGGGTTGATTATCACTAGCTGCACGCTTTGCCTTCTCTCTAGTTCTGTCTCTTCATTGGTAAAGGATGAGATAACTTAGCCTACTAGAGCTGAAAAAAGCCCTGAGGTTCATGCCATCACACAGAAAGGGAGAATGGCATGATAAAAATAGCTTGGGTTATAAAAAGCAAATATACTAAAATGTTTAATTTCAGGATATAGGTGATGGGTGTGTTCAGTGTTTAATTCTTTTAATTTTTCTGTATATTTAAAAGTTGTCATCAAAAATGTTAGAAAAGACCGGGTACAATGGATCACATCTGTAATCCCAGCACTTGATGTCAGGAGTTCAAGACCAGCCTGGCCAATATAGTGAAACTCTGTTTCTACTAAAAATACAAAAAATTAGCTAGGTGTGGTGGTGGGCACCTGCAATTTCAGCTACTTAGGAGACTGAGGCAGGAGAATCGCTTGAAACCGGGAGGTAGAGATTATAGTGAGCTAAGATGGCACCACTGCACTCCAGCCTGGGCAACAGAGTGAGACTTCATCTCGAAAAAAAAAAGTTAGAAAAAATGTGGTTCAGGTAAGATTATGACTGAGAATTAACTATGAAATGTCAATGTGGAGGTAATTGGAAATATTGGTAAGGAAAGTTTTGGTGGAGAGGTGAGGATACATGCCTGGTTGGAATATATTCAAGAGAGAAGAAGAGGAAAGGAACTGGAAATAGTGAGTTTTAGCAGCTCTTTTGAGGAGCTTCACTGTAAAGGAACAAGAAATCTACTGGGAATGGAGCAGTAGCTGGAGAGGGCTGAGGGAGGAAAATGGGAGAAATGGCAGCATGCTTTTATGCTAATGGCAATGATCCAGTAGAGAGGTAAAAACATAGTGATTCATGAAAGGAAAAGGATTATGGAGGGATGTCCTTGAGTTGGCGTTGGTGGATGGAATGTTGTGTATAGGTGGAGGGGTTAGCCTGAACATGAACAGTTCATCTATAACAACAGGAAGGAAGGAAGAGAATATGTACAGATGTAAGTCAAATGGAGTGATGGGAGTTAATGGACATTCTCTTTTGATTACCTGTATTTCTCAGCGAAAGAAGAAACAAGACCATCACCTGAGAGTGAGGCTGTGGGAAACTATGTTAAGGATTTGAGAAGAGAGGAAAATATATGAGATATTCTTCTAGGAAAATGGGAGTGTACATAGACTCAGGAAATGAAATTGTGTGTGTGTGTGTGTGTGTGTGTGTATACACACACACACTTATATATATATTCATTTTGGAAAAACGTCTTAAGAGTTGAATTGCTAGGTAAAAAACTGTATACAGATTCCTTTCTTTTGATAGCTATTGACAAGTTACTTCTACAAAAATTGTTTCTTTCTTTTCTTTTTTAGAAGGAAAGAAAAAAAATAATAAGTAAAGGAGAGGAAGAAAGAGGAAGAGAAAGAGGGAGAGTAAATGGAAATGTTGCTTTATTTTGAAAAAAATTGGGTATTAATGATGGCCAATCAATGTTTCATTTAAGCTTATGGGTAGGTGTGATGTGGTATTGACAAGAATGTATATTTTGTGTATTTGAAGTGGGGAGCTCTATAAATATTTATTAAGTTTACTTGTTCCGGATCTGAGTTCGAGTCCTTGATATCCTTATTAATTTTCTGTCTCATTGAATCTAAGTCTCGTATCTGGGTGTTAGGATCGTTAGCTCTTGTTGTTGCATTGATTCTTTTACCACTATATCTTTGTTGCTTTAAAATCTATTTTATCCGATACGAGAATTGCAACTCCTGCTTTGTATTTATTTATTATTTATTTTTGCTCTCCATTTGGTTGGTAAATCTTTCTCCAGCCCTTTGAGTCTTTGTGTATCCTTGCGTGTGAAACAGGTCTGGATGTAACATGCCGTTGGGTTTTGGCTGTGTCTTTTGATTGGGGGATTTAGTCAATTTAAATTTAGGGTTACTGCCATTTGATGTTGACTGGCTGTTTTATCCATTCATTGGTGTAAATTCTTCTTTATGTTGGTGCTCTTTACTTTTTGGTGTATTTTTAGAAAGGCTAATACTGGTTGTTTCTTTCTGTGTGTAGTGCTTCTTTCAGAAGCTCTTGTAAAGCAGGCCTGGTGGTAATAAAATCTCTGAGTTCTTGCTTGTTCATAAAAGATTTTATTTTTCCTTCAGTTGTGAAGCTTAGTTTGGCTGGATATGAAATTCTGGGCTGAAGGTTCTGTTCTTTGAGGATGTTGAATATTGGCCCCCACTCTCCTCTGGCTTGTAGAGTTTCTGCTGAGAGATCTGCTGTAAGTCTGATAGGCTTGCCTTTGTGGGTAACCTGACCTTTCTCTCTGGCTGCCCTTAGTATCTTCTCCTTCGTTTCAACCCTGGTGAATCTAACGATTATGTGCCTTGGGGTTGCTCTCTTGAGGAATATCTTTGTGGTGTTCTCTGTATTACCTGGGGTTGAATGTTGACCTGCTTTGCTAGTTTAGGAAAATTTCCCTGAATAATATCCTGAAGGGTATTTTCCAGCTTGGATTCATTTTCTCCGTCGCATTCCGGTACACCTATCAAATGTAAATTTGGTCTTTTCACATAGTCCCACATTTCTTGGAGACTTTGCTCATTCCTTTTTATCCTTTTTTCTCTAATCTTTTCTTCACGTTTTATTTCATTAAGTTGGACTTTGACCTCTGATATCCCTTCTTCTGCTTGAACAATTCAAGTGTTTAAACCTGTGCATACTTCTCGGAGTTCCTGTATTGTATTCTTCAGTTCCATTAATTCACTCATACTCCTCTCTAAGTTGTCTATTCTCAATAGGATTTCATCAAACCTTTTTTCAAAGTTCCTAGTTTCTTTACGTTGGGCTACAACATGGTCTTTTAACTCACCGAAGTTTGTTATCATCCATTCCTTGAAGAGTGATTCTGTCATCAGGATGCGCTCGTTCTCCATCAAGCCTTGTTCCATTGTTGATGTGGAACTGTGATCATCTTTGGAGGGAGAGGCGTTCTGACTTTGAGTATTCTCAGCTTTTTTATGCTGGTTTCTTCCCGTCATTGTAAATTTATCCTCCTGTTGTCTTTGAAATTACCAACTTTCAGATTAGGTCTCTTGAGTGGATGTCCAGGTTGTTAGTTCCCAGGGCCAGAGAAGCGGCGTTAAAACTGATGGTGCTTTTCTGCCCAGGATTCTCCTGTCTGGCTTCCTTCTTGTGTCCGTAGTAGTCGACTCTGCCTTCCCGGGGCTCCAAACCTCGGTCAGAAGGGGAACCGGTCCCATTTACTCTGTGCCGAGTGCTGCCGCACCGAGGTGCCATCGTAGCCGCTGTGCCAGGCTCTGGTGTCCTGCTGGGGACCCGTGCGGGTCCTCCAAACCTGTTTACTCTGCTCAGAGAGCTGCCACGCCGAGGTGCTGGCAGAACCGCTGGGCCGGCTACGAGAGTCGCGCTGGCCACCCGTGTGTTTCCTCCACTGGGGGATCTTCTGCTCTGTGAGCGACCAGAATTTGTCTGAAAGTGTGGTGTCCTCTAGTTCTCCACGCCTTCCCTGAGAGCTGCAATCCCGGGATGTTAGCGATCGGCCATCGCTAACATCTATCTTTCTTTTGATAGATGTTGACAAATTACAAATTACCTCTATAAAAATTATACTTATGGCCGTGCGCAGTGGCTCACGCCTATAATCCCAGCACTTTGGGAGGCCAAGGCAGGTGGATCACTTGAGGTCAGGAGTTCGAGACTAGCCTGGCAAACAAGATGAAACTCCGTCTCTACTAAAAATACAAAAACTAGCTGGGCATTGTGGCAGGTGCTTGTAATACCAGCTACTTCGAAGTCTGAGGCAGGAGAATCACTTGAACCCAGGAATCGGAGGTTGCAATGAGCCGAGATAGCACCACTGCACTCCAGCCCAGGTGACAGAGTGAGACTTTGTCTCAAAAAATAAAAAGTAAAATAATATTATACTTAAACTTTTACAAATAATATATGAATTTAAATTTTCCTGTTACTGTTACAGCACAATATGTTATCAAACAAATTGACCTTCTTCAATAAGATAGCTGAGAATCAGTGCTTCAGTGTACCTTTAATTTGTATATCTCTTATTATGCATGCAATAAGCATCTTTCCATATGATTAAGAGTCAGAAGTTATAGATGAAAAATTGGATTTTCTAGATAGCCACCTCTCAATCTGATGAGGTAAAGCATTATGTTTTCTGTCTCCATGACTAAGCCTATGCTGGTACCCAGAGCCCAGGAACACAGAAACTTTGGAGTAGAAAGTTCTTAGAAAAGGACTAAGAAGAGTTTTTAGATTTTTGTCTAGGATCTCAAGAAACAAGTTAGTGTTAGAATAAGAATTACAGTCCATGACTTCTGATATGTGTCCAGGACTCAAGCTCTGTGCTCGATGCTTGGGGAGGACAAAGATTTTGAAGCAGGCGAGTGATGAAACATTCATACCTGAGCTTTAGAAAGATCAATAAACCCATGTGTTTTACAATGCTTGAGAATGGGTGAAGAGCAGTGGTTTGCTCCTAGCAGGCATTTAGTAAACATACAAAAGAAAAAGAAAAAAAAAAGGGCCCACTCTAGGAAGGGAGAAACCTTGCAAGACACAGTTGTGTCCTACTGGCCCAAAGAACTGTGAATCAAGTGGCCTTATATGGTTCCAGGAGAAAAAGCCAAGACAGAAGAAAAAAATGCTCACAGGACTGCTGAGTGTGATTGCACAATTTGCATTGCACAAAGGTACCTGGTGGGTAAGAGTAGGCAATAGGGCCTGGAATTCAGCCTGCATTGTGTTTGCTATGCCATGAGCCCACACAGAGGGTTCTCATTCTTAATATGTCCCATAAGACATAGTGCTTTACTGATCTCGAGAGAGATGTCTTTTTTCTAACCTATCTGTCCAGAGGGAGCACCATTCTCTAATTTGCATAAATGTACTCTATGTATGCTAGTGGTGGCCGTGCTGGTGCCTCTTGGAGTCATGTAGCACAATGCCCCTGGCAATGGCTATGGTTCCTCCCCACCCACCCTCCAGGTCTTCCACCTTCTGTACTGCTCCAGGAATTGTATAGATAGGCTGGATGCAGGGATTCCAGTGAGAAGGCTGTTGAGGGAAATTAGAGAGTGGACAAAGGATAGAGATATATGTAGGAAGATAAGGAAATAACTTGGTATTATATAAGGATACTAAAATGTAGTTTTCAAATAGCAAATATGCTAAATGCTAATCAATGTAATGTAATGTATGCCAGTGTTAAGTAGGATAATTTTGCTGCACATGCAAAATTATTCAATATTCATATTGAATGTTTGTCATCGGTAATATGGAACATTGACAATTGGTTCAATTTGATTTCTGGTCTGCTCCTGTTATAGTATATATTGAGAAACCTTTTCCTGGGTTGAGGACCAGGAGGGAAGCTTGTGTTTTCATCAGAAGGTCAGAAAGCCAGTATCAGGGAGGGACCAGGAGTAATGCTAACTAAATGATACATTGTGTAGATTTCATTTTCTTTGTAATAAAGTGAATCGTTTTTGCCTACCACATATCTCCAACAAAGATTTCTTTCCTGACTTTTCCAATTATCAAATGGTGACTGCTGTCTTTTGAGATAAATGAAATACCAACCAGCATGCATGCTACAAAAAAGCAGCCAAGTGTGGTAATGCCTGCCATAGTCTCAGCTACTCCTTGCAGTCCCTGCTACTTTGGAGGTTGAGGCAGTAGGACTGCTTGAACTCAAGAGTTGGAGTCCAGCCTGAGCAGCAGAAAGAACCTGTCTCTAAAAAACAAAACAACAAAAAACAAGCAAAAACCTAAAAATGCAAAGCAGAAGACAATTTAAAAAAACAACAGGTGCTGGCGAGGCTGTGGGGAAGTAGGAATGCTTTTACACTGTTGGTGGGAGTGTAAATTAGTTCAACCATTGTGGAAGACAGTGTAGCGATTCCTCAAGGATCTAGAACTAGAAATAGCATTTGACCCAGCAATCCCATTACTGGGTATATACCCAAAGGATTATAAATCATTCTATTATAAAGATACATGCACACATATGTTTACTGTGGCACTGTTCACAATAGCAAAGACTTGGAACCAACCCAAATGCCCATAAATGATAGATTGGATAAATAAAATGTGGCACATATATACCATGGAATACTATGCAGCCATAAAAAAGAATGAGTTCATGTCCTTTGCAGGTAAATGGATGAAGCTGGAAGCCATTATTCTCAGCAAACTAACACAGGAATAGAAAACGAAATTACCACATGTTCTCACTCATAAGTGGAAGTTGAACAATGAGAACAAACACATGGACACAGGGAGGGGAGCATCGTACACTGGGGACTGTCGGTGGATGGGGAAAAAAGGGAGGGAGAGCATTAGGACAAATATTTAATACATGTGGGGCTTAAAGCCTACATGACCGATTGATGGGTACAAAAAACCACCATAGCACATGTATACCTGTGTAACAAACCTGCATATTCTGCACATGTATCCCAAAACTTTAAGTATAATTTTTAAAAAAGAAAGCTATACACTTGCAAATTGTCTATGTCTGGACTAATATTCTCTGCCAATTAAAGCACATACGTCCAATTACAATTAAAGTCATACAGCCATGTTCATATAATCTGGTTGTGATCAAGGATTTTTGGGGTGTTAAACAAAAGCAAGTGAAAGAGAACAAAGCAGCAATCCCTAAATAGAATGGTCAGTTTACAGACATGAAAGATTACAGTATTTAATATCTGAGGAAATGCTCATACAATTATTATATTTTATGTACTGTGCTGTTAACCTATACATAGGCAAAGACAGAATCACACAGCATACAAAAGAAGCCCTAACCTATATCATCTTTTAAAATAACTGTAGTCTCACTGAAGGTGAAGAATGCATTGATTTACTTGAGAAGTTTGAAGAATATTCCTGATCTTCATGTGCTGTTTTCATCCTTTGGTCTGGATGTTGATCCACTGACTTTTCCGGGTACTACAAAAGTATTTGTGAGAACTTATTGTCTTTTTCTGTTTTTTAATTTTTTATTTTTTGTTGCGTTCTAGGTTTTGGGGGACATGTGCAGAACATGTAAGATAGTTGCATAGGTACAGACATGGCAGTGTGTTTTGCTGCCTTCCGCCCCCTCACCCACATTTGGCATTTCTCCCCATGCTATCCCTCCCCAGCTCCCCCGCCGCAGTCCCTCCCCTATTCCCCCCAATAGACCCCAGTGTGAAGTACTCCCCTCCCTGTGTCCATGTGTTCTCATTGTTCATCACCCGCCTATGAGTGAGAACATGCGGTATTTCATTTTCTGTTCTTGTGTCAGTTTGCTGAGAATGATGTTCTCCAGATTCATCCATGTCCCTACAAAGGACACGAACTGATAATTTATGATTGCTGCATAATATTCCATGGTGTATATGTGCCACATTTTCCCAATCCAGTCTATCATCGATGGGCATTTGGGTAGGTTCCAGGTCTTTGCTATTGTAAACAGTGCTGCAATGAACATTTATGTGCATGTGTCCTTATAGTAGAACGATTTATAGTCCTTTGGATGTATACCCAGTAATGGGATTGCTGGGTCAAATGGAAATTCTATTTCTAGGTCCTTGAGAACTTGCCACACTGTCTTCCACAATGGTTGAACTAATTTACACTCCCACCAGCAGTGTAAAAGTGTTCCTATTTCTCCACATCCTCTCCAGCATCTGTTGTCTCCAGATTTTTTAATGATTGCCATTCTAATTGGCGTAAGATGGTATCTCAATGTGGTTTTGATTTGCATCTCTCTAATGACCAGTGATGATGAGCATTTTTTCATATGTTTATTGGCCTCATGTATGTGTTCTTTTGTAAAGTGTCTGTTCATATCCTTTGCCCATTTTTGAATGGGCTTGTTTGTTTTTTTTCTTGTAAATCTGTTTGAGTTCTTTGTAAATTCTGGATATCAGCCCTTTGTCAGATGGGTAAACTGCAAAAATTTTTTCCCATTCTGTTGGTTGCTGATTCACTCTAGTGACTGTTTCTTTTGCCGTGCAGAAGCTGTGGAGTTTGATTAAGTCCCATTTGTCTATTTTGGCTTTTGTTGCCAATGCTATGGTGTTTTGGTCATGAAGTCCTTGCCTACTCCTATGTCCTGAATGGCTTTGCCTAGATTTTCTTCTAGGGTTTTTATGGTACCAGGTCTTATGTTTAAGTCTGTAACCCATCTGGAGTTAATTTTAGTGTAAGGTGTCAGGAAGGGGTCCAGTTTCTGCTTTCTGCAAATGGCTAGTCAGTTTTCCCAACACCATTTATTAAACAGGGAGTCCTTTCCCCATTGCTTGTTTTTGTCAGGTTTATCAAAGATTGTTTGGTTGTAGATATGCTGTGTTGCCTCCAATGCCTCTGTTCTGTTCCATTGGTCTATATCTCTGTTTTGGTACCAGTACCATGCTGTTTTGATTACTGTAGCCTTGTAGTATAGTTTGAAGTCCTGTAGTGTGATGCCTCCCGCTGTGTTCTTTTTGTTTAGGATTGACTTGGCTATGCAGGCTCTCTTTTGGTTCCATATGAAGTTCAAGGTGGTTTTTTCCAGTTCTGTGAAGAAAGTCAATGGTAGCTTGAAGGGGATAGCATTGATTCTGTAAATTACTTTGGGCAGTATGGCCATTTTCACGGTATTGATTCTTCCTAACCATGAACATGGAATGTTTCTCCATCTGTTTGTGTCCTCTCTTATTTCATTGAGCAGTGGTTTGTAGTTTTCCTTGAAGAGGTCCCTTATGTTCCTTGTGAGTGGTATTCCTAGGTATTTTATTCTTTATTTAGCAATTGTGAATGGCAGTTTGTTCTTGATTTGGCTTTCTTTAAGTCTGTTATTGGTGTATAGGAATGCTTGTAATTTTTGCACATTAATTTTATATCCTGAGACTTTGCTGAAGTTGCTTATCAGTTTCAGGAGTTTTTGGGCTGAGGCGATGGGGTCTTCTAGGTATACTATCATGTCGTCTGCAAATAGAGACTATTTATCTTCCACCTTTCCTATTTGAATACGCTTTATTTCTTTTTCTTGCCTGATTGCTCTGGCTAGAACTTCCAGTACTATATTGAATAGGAGTGGTGAAAGAGGGCATCCTTGTCTAGTGCCGGATTTCAAAGGGAATGCTTCCAGTTTTTGCCCATTCTGTATGATATTGGCTGTTGGTTTGTCGTAAATAGCTTTTATTACTTTGAGATACGTTCAATCGATACCGAGTTTATTGAGGGTTTTTAGCATAAAGGGCTGTTGAATTTTGTCAAATGCCTTCTCTGCGTCAATTGAGATAATCATGTGGTTTTTGTCTTTGGTTCTGTTTATGTGGTGAATTACATTTATAGACTTGCGTATGTTGAACCAGCCTTGCATCCCCGGGATGAATCCTACTTGATCATGATGGATAAGCTTTTTGATGTGCTGTTGCAATCGGCTTGCCAATATTTTATTGAAGATTTTTGCATCTATGTTCATCATGGATATTGGCCTGAAGTTTTCTTTTCTTGCTGAGTCTCTGCCGTGTTTTGGTATCAGGATGATGTTGGTCTCATAAAATGAATTGGGAAGGATTCCCTCTTTTTGGATTATTTGGAGTAGTTTCAGAAGGAATGGTACCAGTTCCTCTATGTGTGTCTGGTAGAATTAGGCTGTGAACCCATCTGGACCTGGGCTTTTTTGTGTGTGGTAGGCTCTTAATTGCTGCCTCCACTTCAGACCTTGTTATTGGTCTATTCATAGTTTCAGCTTCCTCTTGGTTTAGGCTTGGGAGGACACAGGTGTCCAGGAATTTATCCATTTCTTCCAGGGTTTACTAGTTTATGTGCATAGAGTTGTTTGTAATATTCTCTGATGATGGTTTGAATTTCTGTGGAATCTGTGGTGATTTCCCCTTTATCGTTTTTTTATTGCATCCATTTGGTTGTTCTCTCTTTTCTTTTTTATTAATCTGGCTAGTGGTCTGTCTATATTGTTGATCTTTTCAAAAAACCAGCTCTTGGATTTATTGATTTTTTTGAAGGGTTCTTTGTGTCTCTATCTCCTTCAGTTCTGCTCTGATCTTAGTTATTTCTTGTCTTCTGCTAGGTTTTGAGTTTTTTTGATCTTGCTCCTCTGGCTCTTTCAATTTTGAGGATAGGTTGTCAATTTTGGATCTCTCCACTCTTCTCATATGGGCACTTATTGCCATACACTTTCCTCTAGAGACTGCTTTAAATGTGTCCCAGAGATTCTGGTATGTTGTATCTTCATTCTCGTTGGTTTCAAAGAACTTCTTTATTTCTGCCTTCATTTCGTTGTTTATCCAATCAACATTCAAGAGTCAGTTGTTCAGTTTCCATGAAGCTGTGCGGTTCTGAGTTAGTTTCTGAATTCTGAGTTCTAACTTGATTGCACTATGGTCTGAGAGATTGTTTGTTATTATGTCAGTTGTTTTGCATTTGCTGAGGAGTGCTTTACTTCCAATTATGTCGTCAATTTTAGAGTAGGTGTGATGTGGTGCTGAGAAGAATGTATATTCTGTGGATTTGGGGTGGAGAGTTCTGTAAATGTCTATCAGGTTTGCTTGTTCCAGGTCTAAGTTCAAGCCCTGGGTATCCTTGTTAATTTTCTGTCTAGTTGATCTGTCTAATATTGACAGTGAAATGTTAAAGTCTCCCACTATTATTGTATGGGAGTCTAAGTCTCTTTGTAAGTCGTTGAGGACTTGCCTTATATATCTGGGTGCTCCTGTATTGGGTCCATATATTTTTAGGATCGTTAGCTCTTCTTGTTGTATCAATTCTTTTACCATATGTAATGTCCTTCTTTGTCTCTTTTGATCTTCGTTGCTTTAAAGTCTATTTTATCAGAGACGAGAATTGCAACTCCTGCTTTTTTTTGCTCTCCATTTGCTTGGTAAATCTTCCTCCATCCCTTTATTTTGAGCCTTTGTGTATCCTTGCATGTGAGATGGGTTTCCTGGATACAGCACGCTGATGGGTTTTGGCTTTTTATCCAATTTGCCAGTCTGTGTCTTTTGATTGGTGCATTTAGCTCATTTACATTTAGGGTTAATATTGTTATGTGTGAATTTGATACTGCCATTTTGATGCTAGCTGGCTGTCTTGCCTGTTAGTTGATGCATATTCTTCATTTTGTTGATGCTCTTTAGTATTTGGTATGTTTTTGGAATGGCTGGTACTGGTTGTTCCTTTCAATGTGTAGTGCCTCTTTCAGGAGCTCTTGTAAAGCAGGCCTGGTGGTGACAAAATCTCTGAGTACTTGCTTGTTTGCAAAGGATTTATTTTTCCTTCACTTGTGAAGCCTAGTTTGGCTGGATATGAAATTTTGGGTTGAAAGTTCTTTTCTTTAAGGATGTTGAATATTGGCCCCCACTCTATTCTGGCTTGTAGGGTTTCTGCTGAGAGATCTCCTGTGAGTCTGATGGGTTTCCCTTTGTGGGTAACCCAACCTTTCTCTCTGGCTGCCCTTAGCATTTTCTCCTTCATTTCAACCCTAGTGAATCTTACAATTATGTGCCTTGTGGTTGCTCTTCTTGCGGAGTATTCTTGTGGTGTTCTCTGTATTTCTTGGACTTGGATATTGGCCTGTCTTGCTAGGTTGGGGAAATTTTCCTAGATAATATCCTGAAGGGTATTTTCCAGCTTGGATTGATTCTCTTCATCACATTCTGGTACACCTATCAAACGTAGATTAGGTCTCTTCACATAGTCCCACATTTCTTGGAGACTTTGTTCATTCCTTTTTGCACTTTTTTTCTCTAATCTTGGCTTCTTGTTTTATTTCATTGAGTTGGTCTTCGACTTCTGATATCCTTTCTTCTGCTTGGTCTATTCGGCTGTTGAAACTTGTGCATGCTTCGCAAAGTTCTCGTGTTATGCTTTTCAGCTCCTTCAATTCATTCATATTCCTCTCTAAGTTGTCCATACTTGTTATCATTTCCTCAAATCATTTTTCATGGTTCTTAGTTTCTTTGCATTGATTTAGAACATGTTCTTTTAGCTCACAGAAGTTTCTCATTACCCCCTTCTGAAGTCTGATTCCGTCATTTCATCACACTCATTCTCCATCCAGCTTTGTTCCCTTGCTGGTGAGGAGTTTTGGTCCTTTGTAGGAGGCGAGGTGTTCTGGTTTCGGGTGTTTTCCTCCTTTTTGCGCTGGTTTCTTCCCATCTTTGTGGATTTATCCACCTGTCGTCTGTGTAGTTGCTGACTTTTCAATTGGGTCTCTGAGTGGGCGCCCAGATTGTTGATGATGAAGTATTTCTGTTACTTAGCTTTCCTTCTAACAGTCTAGCCACTCTGCTGTAAGACTGCTGAGGTCCACTCCAGGCCCTGCTTGCCTGGGGTACACCTGTGGCAGCTGTGGAACAGCGAGGGATGCTACCAGTTTCTTCTTCTGCTATCTTTGTCCCAGAATGATGCCCACCAAACGTCAGTCTGATCAGTCCTTTTTGAGGTGACTCTTTGGGTATATGGGGGTCAGGGAGCTGCTTGAGGAGGTGGTCTGTACTTTGTAGGAGCTCAAGTGCTGAGCTGTGAGCTCCGTTGTTCATTCAGGGATGCTAGGCAAGTACGTTTAAGTCTACTACAGCAGAACTCATAAAACCCCTTTTTTTCCCTCAGATGCTCTGTCTCGGGGAGTTAGGGCTTTATTTATGAGTATCCGTTGCACTGTCCTGCCCAGCTAGGAGGCAGTTTAGTCACTATTTGCCTACCGAGGCTCCGCCCTACTTCCATGGGGTCTGCCCTGTTGCCATGGGCTCCGCCCTGCTGCTATGGGCTCTGCCCTGTTGGCGGAGTCTCTCTGTTATGGCAGGTTGCCTCAGCAATGGCAGGCTGCGTCAGCAATGGGAGAGTACCTCAGTGGGGGAGGAATGTCTCGGTAATGGCGGATGCCCCTCCCCCACCGATCTGCACCGTCCTGGGTTCAGCTGTGCCTGCCGTGAAATTCTCAACCCCGAGTGTTTTGAATCGCCATTTTGTTTGTCCCTGTGGGGGCGGGACCCTTCGAGCCTGATCACCTGGCTCCCTGCCTCAGAGCCCTTTTGGTTTTTTAAAGTTGAACTGTTGACTCTCTCCCAGGTGTTTCAGTCGCCTGCTGAAAGGGCACCGGGATCTGTGTGATTTCCTGTGCAGCGACCTACTGCACCACATTACAGTTCGCTTCCCGGGAATCTCCTGGCCTGGCTCACTGTCCAAGTCCCGTTTAATCAGATGAATATGCTAATCTACCCTCCGAAATCTCAAACTGCTGGTTTAACAGGGCACCCAGACCAGTGCGTTTTGTGCTGCGTGCCGCTGTGCTGCAGCACTGGCCAAAATGGCCATGTCAGCTGAAACAGCTGCGCTGGTGTCCCCTGTCTCTCCTACACCTGGGAATTTCCCCATTCTGTGGGCAACAAAGATCCTTCTGGAAATGCGGCATGAATTCACCCTCTGCATCTTCACTGAGAGCTGCAATCCTGAGTTGAACTTATTGTCTTGAGAATACTTAGCAGTGAAATATAATTACCCCCAGGTGCAACTTTTGCTTCCCCAGTGCTTCATGTTATTCTTTTAGCCTGCTAGTTGTCCTGTTGACTTTCACTCACCTGAATAAGCCAAGTGTAAATAAAATTGGTATTCCACTAAAAATGCATATATAAGAAAATAAAAGAACATTGGAATTTTGTTCATTATTTAAATATGAATAATATTTTTTGTCCTATGGACAAAAGGAGAAGTTTAACTCTAGTCCGATTATCTGCCCTTTCTCTCTCCTTCGAATGAAGATGATCTTCTCCTTTCAGGATTCTGAAGAGAAACCCCCAATATGAAGTCAGTATACATCACTATAATGATACTGCATCATAGAAACAAGCCAGTTAATGGGGTAGCTAAGAGAATGAAGAGGTGGGCCTAGATGGTTGCTTAGGGACTGTGGTTGGCCTGTCGAATTAGGGGTGAATGATACTAAGTTCCTGCCTTCAGGGAGATTTTGGTTTAGTAACGAAGGCAGTTACCTAATTCAGAGTAGCACACATCACCAGATGGAAATAGAGGAGGCAATAGAACATAAATAGGAGGGATTCTGTTGTCAAAATGCCTGGATTCTAACCCTGCTCCTTCCCTTATTTCAAGAAAGTTACTTGCAGACTGAACCTTAGTTTTCTTATCTGTGAAATGGGGATAATAAATAGTACTTCTCTCATAGGTTTACTGTGATGGTTAAATAAGACAATCAGTGCCCACATAGAAGTATCTGTCACTGAACAAATGCCAGCTATTATATATGATTATATATATCGGATAATAAATATATCCAAAATTATATATCGCTATATTAAAATGCCAGATGTTATTTATGATAATATCTACATAACAACTGAGTACGCCTCTAACTTCTAGAATAGTATTCAGACGCAAGTGGCTAGACGCAAGTGGCTATCTCCCAGTTTCACTTGGGAGACCAGTTGAATAAATCCAAAATGGTGGCTTTAGGAAGTAATTAGGCTTGAGATAACATAATTAATGTAATATTTCTGATATATTAAATAGCTCATTTCAGATAATAAAATGCTGGCAATCTTCTAGACTAGTGGCTTCCAAATCTGCCTCTACATCCTAATCCCTGATTTTAAAATTTCTCATAGTGACTTTGAAGCAAGTGTATTTTTTGAAGTTTGGCCTCCTTGTGTGACCGATAAGGAAATTATTGCAGTAATCTTTCAACCTATTTGTGCAGCTTGTCCATTCTGTGTTTCAGAATGTTTCTCTTATTTCTAAGAAAGGGTCCCCTTTGGGGTTAATTTTCTGCCATAAGATTAATTATGCATCTTTTATTTCTTTACTTCTTCTAGTTGGGCTACAACCTCCTACAAATATGATTAGCCCTACTCCAGAATCTGTGACTAGTCTGGGCTCTAGAGAGAGTACTAGAAGGGCCTTTGTACCCATACTCAATACTGCCAGTCTCATTACAGTCCTGCTTTTGACCATAAGCCTTGGCAATTTTAACTGAGCTCTTACAATGGTCCTTGCGTTATTAACAGAAACCCTTGCCTTGGCTTACTACTTTCAGGACTAGGGTTCTGCTTTATTTTTTAAAAGGTTTCTTGAGTGTTTATTTGATGCTCTTTAAGTCTCTGTAGTCTGGCTCCCACTCCTTTTTTTGCCACTGATACCCTTACTTCTCTTTCTGTGATCCTTTCTCCTTATGTTGTATTGGATGATAATACTGATTAATACCCATGGCTAGTTGAATTTCTGTGTGAACATTAAATACGCATTATAGTCCAAAATTATTTTGATATTTACCTTTATCTTTTAGGTTGTTGGTGGTATTTGCCATGACTGAGCCTACTGTAGTCCAGTTGCTTTTCTCAAGTCTAGTCTATTCTGTAGCCTCAATAGGGAAGTCATAGACAACAAGCATGATAGAGTACACTCTATATATGTGCTTCATGGCAGCATGCAGCATGTAGAAACAAAGAGACAGCAAATCTGGTCTAAGATTGTGATTAGAGATGGAAGAGATTCATTTTGATGAAAGACATCAATTACACTAGCACAAGATGGAGGAGGATATATGTTTGAATGGAAGTATGTTATGTGAAAAGTTCTAGAAATTTGAGTTAAACACAGAGCAGCAACGCAGCAGAGCTACTAAAAGTTGTTTAAACAATTCTAGACGACATTGATTTTATTTAATCCTTACGACAAGTCAATACAACACCAGCATTAGTGGGTATAGTCGCTATTTTCTAGATGAAGGTATTGGTGTTTAGTGAGGTCCATTGCCTTGTCCAAGATTATACATTCAACTCCATGATAATCTTAATTATTCTTATGGCTTGAATTGTCATTTATAGGCTGATGACTCCCAGTTCATATCGCTCATTCAGACTTCTCCTGTGAATCTACCCTCCTATACAACATCTCCAATAGAATATAAAAGTCAATATTTCCAAAACAGAGCTCCTGTTTTATAGTTTCCTCCCCCAAATCTGTTTCTCTTGTCCCTTATCAATTGCCAGTTACCACCATCCACCTAGTCATTTATGTCCATAAACTAACAATCATCCTAGATTTCTTTCTCCCTATTACAGCAATAATATCTTGCTGACTATACCTCTAAAATGTGTTGTGGATTTGAACCCTTGTCACCATCCTATTCTGCTTTCACCTAAATCAATCTATCAACATCTTTTGCATGGACTACTGCAAGAGCCTTTGTATAGCTTTCCCCGCTTCTATACTTGCCAGATTACAGTCCATTCTCAACACAGTAGCCAAAGCTATAATTTAAATAGATGTATAATGTCATTTCTTTGCTAAAGACCTTGCAGTAGCTTTGCATTTTGTGACCAACCCAACTTGGGACCATCCTCCTGCCTGTCACAACAAAACCAAACACTGACACTGGAATTTGCACTGAAACAAAGGGGGAATTTATTTCAGTGCCCCAAGCAAGGAGAAATAGGCAACTTATGCCTAAGACCCAAACTCCCTGATGGCTTAAGGGTTTTTGAAGGCAGGGAGGCAGAGATAACAGGCAAAGTAGAAAATCAATACCTGAAAGCTATATATTGGTTTGACCTAAAAAGGTGGGACACCTTAGAGCAGGATCCCACAGGCTATAGGTGGATTCACAGATTTTCTGATTTGCAGTTGTTTAAGGAGGTGAAGGTTTGTCAGAAATTTGGCATCAGCAGAAAGAAATGTTGAGCTCTGAGCTCTGGCCTGTGGGTGTGACTTCCTCCAGGCCCCCGCAGGTAGAAACTCAGAACACAGAATGGGTATCAGAGTTCAGTCCTCAGTACCCCCTCATCTGAGGTCCACCTGCCAGCAGATGACATTTTTCCACTGGTGGTGGGGGGGGGGGTCCAGGTTTCTGAAGAACAACTCAGGGACATATGTTAAGACATTATCTTTAGTTTCTATACAGAACTAAACACATTATGACTCGAGCTTCCTTGGCTGCTATTGTAGGCTGCTATTACCTTCTTGCTTATCAGGTTGCTCATTTACTTCTCAAGGTTAGCTAGGTGCCTGGAATTTCCCTTGAAGGAAGTCAAGATTTTCCTTTATTTCCATTCTTGGGTTGAGAAGATGCCTGGCTGGCCCCTAAGAGGGATCCCTACTCCATCTGAAATGAAATTAGATATCCAAGTTGATTTCTTTTTTTTTTGAGACGGAGTTTCGCTCTTGTTACCCAGGCTGGAGTGCAATGGCGCAATCTCGGCTCACCGCAACCTCCGCCTCCTGGGTTCAGGCAATTCTCCTGCCTCAGCCTCCCGAGTAGCTGGGATTACAGGCACGCACCACCATGCCCAGCTAATTTTTTGTATTTTTAGTAGAGACTGGGTTTCACCATGTTAACCAGGATGGTCTCGATCTCCTGACCTCGTGATCCACCCACCTCGGCCTCCCAAAGTGCTGGGATTACAGGCTTGAGCCACCACGCCCGGCCCCAAGTTGATTTCTATCGCTAATAGAGCCCTATGTGACCTGGCTCTTGCTCACCTTTTTTGTCTTATTTCCTATCATTTTCCATTTTCTGGTCTCTGGACATGTCTAGCTCATTCGGTCTCAGGATCTTTGCATTAGTTGTTCCTTCAGCTCAGGAAATACTTCCACATGTAAGTTTCTTAGTTTACTCTTGACATTAGGACTCACTTCAAATGTCACTCTCCAAGTGGCCTTTCCTGACTACCTTGGCTGCATATATCACTGCTTTATTTTATTTGTAGCACTCTTTGTTATCTTACATTTTTGTTTGTTTGTTTGTTTTTGAAGCAGAATCTTGTTCTGTTTCCCTGGCTGGGGTACAGTGGTGCGATCTCAGTTCACTGCAACCTCCGCCTTTCAGGTTCAAGCAATTCTCATGCCTGAGCCAACTGAGTAGGTGGCACACACAATTACAGGTGTGCATCACTGCACTTGATTAATTTTTATATTTTTGGTCTCGACCTCCTGGACTCAGGTGATCTGCCCACTTCCGCTTCCCAAGGTGCTGGGATTACAGGTGTGAGCCACCACACCCAGCCTGTTAGTTTACATTCTTATTATTTGTTTGATTCCTTGTCAAACTCATAAGCTCTTTCAAGGCATGGACCTTGTCTGTCTTTTTTGCTGTTATATATCAGCATCTAATACAGTGCCAGGTTTCCCCCATTACCTCATGCTTTGCATTACAGTGTCTAGAAGTATTCTTGATCATCAGAAGTAACAATACTAGTCTTTTCTTTGTTCTTCAGCCAAATGCTGGATTATTTTGGTGAATTTTTAGCATCATTCTCTGGAGGACATACTAGAGAATCTCCAGAGGATAAAATTAAAAATGGTGAGAATTTTGAAACTTCTTCTATCATAGAAGAAACAGATCATGAATTTAGATGTTTAATCTGAAAAAGTGCAGACTAGAGACAGCCATCTCACTTTCATCGCTATTTCTCATTCTTCTCTTGCTCATTTGTGCCTTCTCATGCTTCTTCCCAATTTTTTAGTTATTACTGCTGCTAGTTGTGTTAAGGATAAGTCCTAATTCTGGACTTTTTTTCTCTCTTTGAATATAGATGGAAATTAAAGTTTTGTCCAAATTCTCAGCAGAAAAGTTCAGCTAGCTAGGTGACCTTCTGTGATTTTATTTATGCTGTACTGACATGGGTACAATGCTTTGCTAGAAGATATGTTCCAATAAATGCAGATGGCTGGAGCATTCAATTGACTCACCTTGAATGTAAAGTACTTAAATGCATTATATTCTTAGATTTTGTATGCATTAGGTTGAAAACACCACCATCTTCCCTTTTATCAATTGATTTAAAATAAATCAGGGTTGTTTTTCCCCAAGCAACAGTAGGCATGGGCACATCAACAGCTCAAGATAAAACCACAGTGGAATGTGTTTCTAATTCTGTTTTGCTAAATGAACTCTTGATTTTGTGAGTCCTTCTGTAAAGACTAGATCCTATTTTTCCAATGAAATAGGTCTTGAATATTTTATTTTGCTGTAGAAGTAGCAAGTCTGCTGTTCAATCTGTTAGCATGCCTGCTGTGGCTCAGTGCTACTGTTCTCCTAATGCCAAGTGGGGACCCAAGGAGCAGCTCCAACATCCCAGGCATCTCACACAAACAGTACAATTAATGACCTGCCTTTACAGTCTAGAGTTCCAGACTAATATCTTTGCAGATGATCCCTAAACAGTTCATTTAATTTCAAACATTTAAAGTGGGTTGCACTTTAATCCAGGAATAATTTAGGTCAAACCTAGAGCAGATTCATTTTTTTTGGTATAAATATTCTTTCCAGAACTGTCCAAAAAAAATATTTGGCTGAGTACAGTGGCTCATTCCTGTAATCCCAGCACTTCAGGAAGCCAGGGCAGGTGGATCACCTGAGGTCAGGAGTTTGAGACCAGCCTGGGAAATATGGTGAAACCCCATCTCTACTAAAAATACAAAAATTAGCCAGATGTGGTGATGGGCGCCTGTAATCCTAGCTACTCAGGAGGCTGAGGCAGGAGAATCAGTGGAACCCAGGAGGCAGAGGTTGCAGTGAGCTGAGATCACACCAGTGCACTCCAGCTGGGTGACAGAATGAGATTCTGCCTCAAGTGATTCTACTGCCTCAGCCTCCTGAGTAGCTGGGACTATAGGCACAAGCCACCACACCCAGCTAATTTTTGTATTTTTAGTAGAGACAGGGTTTCACTATGTTGGCCAGGATGGTCTCGATCGCTTGACCTCATGATCTGGCCTCCTTGGCCTCCCAAATTGCTGGGATTATAGACGTGAGCCATTGAGCCCGGTCAGGAATGGTTTTTTAGAGATCACTTTCCTTTAGGTTACTTATCAGTTAATTGCATGCCCCTGAGAATGTTATTTTACTTTTGAAATGAAAGTTATTATTTTTTAATTTTTATTTTTTTGAGATGGAGTGTTGCCCAAGATGGAGTGCAGTAGCTCGATCTCTGCTCACTTCAACCTCTGCCTCCCAGGTTCAAGTGATTCTTCTGTCTCAGCCTCCCGAGTAGCTGGGACTACAGGCACCCACCACCATGCTCCGCTAATTTTTGTATTTTTAGTAGAAACGAGGTTTCACTGTGTTGGTTAGGCTGGTCTTGAACTCCTGATCGCAGGTGATCCACCTGGTTTGGCTTCCCAAAGTATTAGGATTACAGTTGTGAGCCACTGTGACCAGCTGAAATGAGTCATTTTAAATTTGAGAGGTCCATTAAAAGAAAACTTTAAAGGGACTAGAATTTGATGAAAGCTACCTAGTAAAGTAATGGAAAGGACTAAAACTGAGAGAATGCATATGAAGTAACCTAGCATAGTGACTGACACAAGGTAGAAACTGCAGAGATGTTTGCTTTTGTCAATTGTGCACAGTTTATTTGAGATCCCAATCCTGTGAGACTACACTCCCTTGCATGTCTTGTTTGATACAGTATACCTAAATATTTCATATATGAGGATGAAAGGAAGCAAGAATCATTGGGAAGAATATGGTTTTGGAATAAAAACAGATCTTGGTTTGACTGCTGATTCTGTCATTTCTTATGTGTCCTTTGCTTAGCTTCAGTTTCCCAATATGAAAAAAGATGGGCTGGGTAGCAATTACCTTGCATGGTTGTGATGATGATTAGATGAATAGTGTCTATACGTTGTGATGTTTGGCACATTATAGCATTATTAACATGGCACTAGCATATCAACCTTAGTTGTTATGTGCTTCAGTTCTGTTTCAAATAATAAGGAGCTTCCCTTGTGCTCCTCAATGGGCTAGAATTTAGTGTGTGGAATATATAGTGCCTGGACAAAGTTAACTGGTACATATAGAGTTCAAATCCATGCTGGATTATCTTTGATTGCCTCAAGAGCTGGCCAACTGAGATGTTTTTGTGTCCTTCAAAAAACAGTAGTGAAGGGGGCAGTAGCATTCCAGACACATGAATTCCTCTTCAAAAAGCAATAAAATTTCTGTCTATTAATTTAGAACATTTTTACTTTTCAAAATTGTTCACTGTATAAGTAAAAAATGGTAGTTTGCAATGGGCACCTAAATTTGGTGCTCAAATGATGTGATTCACACCAATCTTGCTGAAAACAATTACAAATGCTGGACTAGGCCAGGCGTGGTGGCTCATGCCTGTAATCCCAGCACTTTTGGAGGCCGTGGCTGGCAGATCACCTGAGGCCAGGAGTTCAAAACCATCCTGGCCAAGATGGCAAAACCCCATCTCTACTAAATATATGAAAATTAGCCAGGTGTGGTGGCAGGCACCTGTAATCCCAGCTACTTCGGAGGCTGAGGCAGGAGAATCACTTAAATCCAGGAGACAGATGTTACAGTGAGCTGAAATTATGACACTGCGCTCCAGCCTGGGAAACAAGAGTGAGACTCCATCTCAAAAAAAAAAAAAAAGTTAGACTATAGGTAACAGTAATATATAGTTTAAAATAGCTATGGGGATATTGGACATTCCCAACAGAAAGAAATTATAAATGTGTGAGGTGATGGACATGCTAATTACCCTGATTGGATCACTATACGTTATATGCATTGAAGGACTATTTTGTATCCCATGAATATATACAATTATTATTTGTCAATTTAAAAAATTAAAAAGAAAAAAATATTTGCAATGTGCAATTTTTTTTTTTTTTTTTTTTGAGACCAAGTCTTGCTCTGTCACCCAGGCCGGAGTGCAGTGGCACGATCATAGCTCAGTGTAGCCTTGACCTCCCCTGCTCAAGCAGTTTTCCCACTGCAGCCCCCTGAGTAGCTGGGACTAGGTGCCACTTCACCTGTTTTTTTTTATTTTTTGTAGAGTCAGAGTTTTGCTATGTGACCCAGTATGGTCTTGCACTCCTGTGTTCCGGTGACCCTCCTACTTCGGCCTCCTAAAGTGCTGGAATTACAGGCATGAGTGATTATGTCCGGCTTACTTTTTTGAAAGTATGGAAAAGTTGACTACATAGTAAGGAGCTACAAGGCAAAAAGTCTAAGTGAAAGTGAGAATTCAAAAAGAAAAGGAAACACGGAAACTATCCTTGCACTGAGAATAGTTGTCAAACTCAGCTTCCGTTTTCATGGTCTTACAAAGCTGCAGTTTCAACTGAATTTGAGTTTTAGTTTTCATGGCCGTATCAAGTGATGGGGACAGAAGTCAAGCAAACCTCAATAATGTTTAAAGAGCTGAAATAACGTAAAGTTTTTTTTTTTTTTCTGATTACAATTCAACTCATCCAGAAACTAATAACAAAAGTGGGAAAATTCTACAAATTTGGAAATTAAGAATTACATTTCAAAATAACATATGCTACAAAACAGAAATTAGACAATATTTTGCACAGAACGATATTGAGAATGCCACCTTTTAAATTCTTTCAGTGAAGCCAAAGAAGTACTTTCAGAGCATTTTTTTTTTTTTCAGAGCATTTTATACCCTTAAGTTTATATATTAGAAAAGAAGAGGCTGGGCGCAGTGGCTCACATCTGTAATCCATTCAGCCCTTTGGGAGGCCGAGGCAGGTGAATCACCTAACGTCAGGAGTTCGAGACCAGCCTGACGAATGTGGAGAAACCCCATCTCTATTAAAAATATTAAAAATTATCCAGGTTTGGTGGCATATGCCTGTAATCCCAGCTACTCAGGAGGCCGAGGCAGGAGAATTGCTTGAACCTAGGAGGCGGAGGTTGTGGTGAGCCGAGATCACACCATTGCACTCCAGCCTGGGCAACAAGAGCGAAACTCTGCCTCAAAAAGAAAAAAAAAAGAAAGAAAAGAAGTAAGGCTAAAAATAAGTGAGCTAAGTATCCACTTCAAAAAGTAGGAAAAAAAACCTCAAGGTAGAATGGAAATGATAGAGATAAGAATATAAATTGATGAAACAGTAAACAATATAAAATACAGAGGATTAACAAAGCCAAAAACTAGTTCTTTGTAGAAATGGTAAATTTGATAAACATTTGATAAACCTGATCAAGGAAAAGTAGAGAAGTCGTAATTGGCCAGTATCATAAATGATAAATGGCATATGGCTGCAGATGTGCTAGAGAGTAAAGATAAGAAAATATTTGAAATTTGAATACACTAATGAACAACTCCCTAGAAAAGTGTACATTAATGAAACAGATTCAAAAAAAGTTACAAAAAGACTTTTAAAATATTTCCACAAAGAAAATTCCAGGCCCAGATTGCCTCAATAGTGAGCATTTAAGGAAGACAAGTTCCAAGCTCACACAAGTTATTTCTTTCTATGATTAGAAATAAAAAAATAGAACACGACCTGACTCATTTTATAAGATTAGAGTAGCCTAAATACCACAACCAGTCAGGATAGAACAGAAAGAAGTTGTCCTATTTCAATCATAAAAAATATTCAAACATGAAAAATAAAATATTAGCAAATCAAATATAGCAAAGTATAAAATAGATGATACATCATGACCAAAATGAGTTTACTCTAGAAATGCTATGTTGGCTTAAAATTTAAAAATCAGTTGCAATTTTTCACACTAACAAACTAAATGAGAAAAAAAAAGATCATCTTAACAGATTCGGCAAAAGCATCTGATAGAATTCAACCCTCATTCACGCATGATTTAAGTGAAAGAATACCACAACGTATTGAACTTTAAATTATGTACCAAATACAATTCTAATTATTTTATTTGAATTCATTATCCATTTCCCTGCTTCCAGACCTGGCAACCACTCATCTGTTTTATGTTATTATGTTTTCCCCTGTTCTGTGTATTTTATATAAATTGAGCCATACAATATGTGACCTTTTGTGTTTGGCGTTTTTCACTTAGCATAAAGTTTTCAAGGTACGTTCATGTGGTAGCATCATGTATCAGTACTTCATTCCTTTTAAAATATTATTTTTATTTTCATTGAGGTAAAAGTTACATAACGTAAAATTAACCATTAATCATTTTAATTCTTTTCCCGTTTGCTCTGAGAATACTCACCTGCAGCTCTTGAGAGTGCAGAGTTTACCTCAAGAAAATTTTCCTTGAAATATCTCATCTTTATTATTATTTTCTCATTGCTTTAGTATATCATCTTTGGAAGCAAGACATCATTCTGTTTATAGCATTCTGTTTTTAGTGATACATTTCTATTTACAAAATGTAGTAATTCTCAATCACTGAAAATGTGAAATCCTAGAAACCACAGCATTCCTACTCCTGATGTTAAAATCATTCTCAAATAGTTGTTGGCTGAAGATTTATTTGATTAATCATATTTTTCTGAAATAGATTATTCTGATGATTCAGATGATTTTGATTTTGATATTAGTTCTGTTTATAAATAACTCTTAAGAACAGTTTTTACATTTTCTCTTCACATTGAAAATCAGTCAGATTTGCATCAGCCTCAAAGAGTGTGTTTACATAAAACTTTATTTGAGGTTTATCTATGAGGTTAAATATTGACATCAATTTTGTTAAAACTCTTTGCACTAAAGTGCAGAATTTCTCACTGCTGTTGTAAGAACTTATCTGTAGTGGCTGTGGAGCTGTTCTAAATGTTCTAAATCTAAAAAGCAAAAATCACATCAGCTTTTAATTTTAAAAAGCAGCAGAATGGTTATTTTCCTTAAAAAAACTAAACAATTGTTTTGGTGCCTCTTGGTGTGTATTGCATGGTGGTTAGTAGAGATCAGCTGATCATACCCATAACTCAGTCATTCAATTGGATGTATTATTCAGCTGAAGGCTAGGAGTTAATTATGTTGGTTTTGATCATTATACCAGTTTAAATTTTTTTCTATTAGTGATTTTGCTCATTGTATGTTAAAAGTGAACATTTTTATATGTTATATGCATTTAAAAATGTGTAAAAACATCTAAAATTTTGATCTCAATGAAAAAAAATTCAGAAAAACATTTTTTAGACTGGGTGTGGTGGCTCATGCCTGTGATTCTAGCACTTTGGGAGGCCAAGGTGGGTGAATCACCTGAGGTCAGGAGTTCGAGACCAGCCTGGCCAACATGGTGAAACCCCACCTCTACTAAAAATAAAAAAATTGCTGGATATGATTGCGGGCACCTGTAGTTCCAACTACTTGGGAGGCTGAGACAGGAGAATCACTTGAACCTGAGAGGTGGAGGCTGCAGTGAGCCAAGATTGCATGACTGCACTCCACCCTGGGTGAGACAGAGTGAGATTCTGTCTCAGAAAGAAAAATGAAAAATTTTTAATGTATACAAATTGAAATGAGTCATTAAGAAACTGTATTTTAAAATGGATTGTTATTGCATATTCCATAAAAGTTCCAAATTATTTTTTTCAGAGACTGACTCTATGTTGCACACACTGAATTTCAAAGTGATTTTTTAAATTAGAGTTTATATTACTGTTTAAACGGTTTTTAAATCAGAAAAAAATTGGGCTATTCTAACTCTATCCCTTTCATTTTGAGAAAGAAAAATACCCTTATCAAGCAATCAGGCAGTCTGTAATCAGCAGGAACTGCCGCACTGTCAGATTCAGCTAGTAAAAATCAAAGGAGCCTAAATGGATGTAGGCACAGTTTATTACTAATACAGACAGCATGAACAAGAATATCATGGTATCAGCTCCCCACATCCTTAGTTCCACAGGATTACAATGAACCAGAGGTGTCAGATGACAGATGGCATGAGCAGTGTGTTACTCTGTCATAGAAGAGCTGTTCCTATACTGTGGCAAAATGGTTCTGTAGCCTGAAGTTGTACCATAAGAGAAGCAGTAAGATAGAAAATCCCATGCCTCAGCAGAATGAGGAAGGTAGGTGAGAACTGTCTTTTGGCAGCCTCCCACAGCATAGGGAGACAGAAAGAAACAGTCCTCACAAGACCACTTATCATATCCCAGGGAGAATTACAGGCCACTTCGCCAAGATTTAGGTCAGCTTCCAGATGAGCCTTGCCTATATAGCCTATGGAAACATGCAAAAGATTATTAGGACATCTCAGCAGAGGCTTTCCCCTCTGTATATATATGCTACAGATTTCCTCCTGTCTAATTTCAATGATCTCTAGATTGCTGTAGAGATGACTTCTTTCCTTAAACTTTATAACCAAGAACAAATACTGAAAATTAAGGGGAATACCTTTTAACTCTATTTATACACAATAATTCAAAAATGTTACATTATAGTAACATTTAATAGGTCGTTTGTTAAATTCACTGTTATTACAAATCTTTCAGAGGCAGGAAATCAGCACTTTACCACTAGATGGCACATGACAAATACAGTTGTCCTGTGTATCTGTGGAGGATTGGTTCCAGAACCTCCCACGGTTACCAAAGTCTGCATATGCTCAAGTCTGTGATATAAAATGGCGTACTGTTTGCATGTATCCTACGGATTTCCTCCTGTATAATTTCAGTGATCTCTAGATTATTTATTACATCTAATGTAATGTAAATACCATGTAAATAGTTACATAGGCATAACTTGCAGATATCCCAGGTTCAGTTCAATATCCACACCATTGCAATAAAGCAAATATCACAGTAAAGCAAGTCACACAACTGTTTTGATTTCCCAGTGCATATAAAACGTATGTTTACACTCTACTGTAGTCTACTAAATGTGCAATAGCACTATGCCTAAAAAAAAAATACATACCATAGCTTAAAAAATACTTTATTGAGAAAAATGCTAACAATCATTTGAGCCGTTAGCAAGTCATAATCATTTTGCTGGTAGAGGGTGGGTCTTGCCTCAACATTGATTACTGGTGACTGATCAGGGTGGTGGTTACTGGAGGGTGAAGTGGCTGTGACAATTTCTTAAAATAATAACAATGAGGCCAGGTGCAGTGGTTTACATCTATAATCCCAGCACATTGGGAGGCCAAGGCAGGCAGATCATTTGAACTCAGGAGTTAGCCTGGGCAACATGGTAAAACCCTGTCTCTACCAAAAAAAAATTAGCCAGGGGTGGTGGAATGTACCTGTAGTCCCAGCTACCCAGGAGGCTGAAGTTGGAGGATCACTTGAGCCTTGGAGGTGAAGGTTGCAATGAACGCAGATCATGTCACTGCACCCCAGGCTGGGTGACAGAGGGAGACTCTTTTTTTCAAATAAATAAATAAATAAATAAATAAATAAATAAATAAATAAAAAGTTTGCCACATTCATTGGCTTTTCCTTTCACAAGAAGACTTCTTTGTACAATGTGGTGCTATTTTGATAGCATTTTACCCACAGTAAAATTTCTTTCATGGCTCATGCCTGTAATCCCAGGATTTTGGGAGCCAAGGTGAGTGGATCACAAGGTCAGGAGTTTGAGTCTGGCCTGACCAACATGGCAAAACCCCATCTCTACTAAAAGCACACAAAAAAAGTAGCCAGGTGTGGTGGCAGCCGCCTATAATCCCAGCTGCTTGGGAGGCTGAAGCAGGAAAATTGCTTGAATCCGGGAGGCAGAAGTTTTAGTGAGCCGAGATCACACCACTGCACTCCAGCCTGTGTGACAGAGCAAGGCTCCATCTCAAACAGAAAACAAACAAAAAAATTTCTTTCAAAATTTGAATCAATCCTCTCAAACCATGCAGCTGCTTTATCAACTAAGTATATGGAATATTTTAAAACCTTTGCAATAATGTCAACAATGTTCACAGTGTCTTCTCCAGAAGACACCATCTCAGGAAACCCCTTTCTTTGCTCATCTCTAAGAAGCAACTCCTCATCCAGTCAAGATTTATCATGAGATTGCAGCAACTCAGTTACATCTCCAGGCTCTACTTCTAATTCTAGTTCTCTTTTTATTTCCACCACATCTAAAGGTAACTCCTCCACTGATGTATTGGGCCTCTCAAAGTTATTCATGAGGGTTGGAATAAATTCTTCCAAACCCCTGTTAATATGCTGATATTCTCCTCCCATGAATCACAAATGTTCTTAATGGCTTCTAGAATGGTGATTTATTTCCAGAAGATTTTCAATTGACTTTGCTCAGATCCATCAAAGGAATCACCATCTATGGCATCTACAAACTTGTGAAATTTATTTCTTAAATTATAAGACTCAAAAATCAAAGTTCCTCCTTGATCCATGGACTGCAAAATGGATACTGCGTTAACAGGCATGAAAACAACATTTCATTTCCTTGTACATCTTTATCAGAGCTCTTGGGTAGACAGGTGCATTGTCAATGAACAGCGATATTTTGAAAATAATCTTATTTTTTCTGAGCAGTGTGTTTCAACAGTCGGCTTAAAATAGTCAGTAAATTACGCTGTAAATAGATGTGATGTCATCCAGGCTTTGTTGTTCCATTTACAGAGCACACACAGAGTGGATGCGGCATAATTCTTCAGAGGCCTCGAGTTATCAGAATGACAAATGAGCACTGGCTTCAATTTAAAGTCACCAGCTGCATTAACCCCTAACAAGAGACCCAGTCTGTCATTTCAAGATTTGAAGCCAGGTATTGATTTTTTTCTCTCTAGCTATTTGAGTCCTAGATGACATCTTCTTTTAATAGAAGGTTGTTACATCTAAACTGAAAATCTGATGTTCAGAGTAGCCACTTTCATCAGTGATCTTAGCTAGATCTTCTGGATAACTTGCTGCAGCTTCTCCATCAGCACTTGCTGCTTCACCTTGCACTTTTATGCTCTAGAGATGGCTTCTTTCCTTAAACTTTATAAACCACCCTTTGCTACCTTCAAACTTCTCTTCCGCAGCTTCCTCACCTCCTAGGAGTTGAAGGCTAGGGCCTTCACAGAATTAAAGAGAATTAGGGCCTTGCTCTGGATTACAATTTGGCTTAAAGGAATGTTGTGGCTAGTTGGATCTATTCAGACCAGTCAAACTTTGTATCAACAGTAAGGCTGTTTCACTGTCTTATCTTTCATGTTTTCACTGGAGTAACACTTTTAATTTCCTTCAAGAATGTTTCCTTTGTAGTTACTACTTGGCTGTTTGGTGCCAGAGGCCTTGCTCTCAGCCTGTCTTTTCACTTGCCTTTTTTACTAATCTTAATCATTTTAAGCTTTAGGTTTAGAGTGAGAGATGTGTGAGGACTCTTTCACTTGAACATTTAGAGGTCACTGTTGGGTTATTAATTGGCCTAATTTCATTGTTGTTGTGTGTCAGGGAATAGGAAATCTAGAAGAGAGGGAGAGACTGGAAAATGGCAGGGTGGTAGAGCAGTCAGAACACACACAACATTTTTCAATTAAGTTCCCCTTTTATATGGGCACAGTTTATGGCACCCAAAATAATTATAATAGTAACATTGAAGCTCACTAATCACAGATCATCGTAACAGGTACAATGATAATGAAAAAGTTGGAAATATGGCAAGAATTACCAAAATGTGACAGAGACACCAAGTGAGCACACATTGTTGGAAAAATGACACCAATAGCCTTGCTAGATGCAGAGTTGCCACAAACATTAAATTTGTAAAATATGCAAGATTTGCGAAGTGCAATAAAGTGACATGCAATACAATGAGATATCCCTATGTTGTATTACTTAGGGAATAATGACAGAAAAAATTCTATGCATGTCCAGTACAGATGAATTAAAAAATATATTTTTTCAATTTTGAATTCACAGATGCAGAACTCACAGATGTGGAAGACCAGTCGGATTCATCCTCCAATTGGTCAGGATGGAAAGTTCTTTCACTAACTTAGACTATGATTAATTCCAAAATGTATATGAATTTTAATTTAAAATAGAATTATTTGCAATAATTCTTTTTCTGAAAGTATTTTCTTCATTATTTTCTGAATTTACCTTTTAATAATTTCTTTTTCTTTCTATTTTTTCTCTTGAGACAGGGTCTCACTCTGTCGACCAGGCTGGAGTGCAGTGGTGCAATCTCAGCTCACTGCAACCTCTGTCTCCCGGGTTCTGTAGCCCACACTGGAGTGCAGTGGCATGATCTCGGCTCACTGCAACCTATGTCTCCAGGGTACAAGCAATTCTCCTGTCTCAGCCTCCCGAGTAGCTGGGACTACAAGCCCCTGCCACCACACCCTGTTAATTTTTGTATTTTTTAGTAGAGATGGGGTTTCAGCATACCAGTCAGGCTGTTCTGGAACTCCTGAACTCAGCTGATCCACCCATCTCAGCCTCCCATAGTGCTGGGATTACAGGTGTGAGCTACCACGTCCAGCCCTAATTTTTGTATTTTTAGCAGAGATGGGTTTCATCACGTTGGCCAGGCTGGTCTTGAACTTCTTAGGTGATCCACCCACCTCAGCCTCCCAAAGTGCCTGGATTACAGGCATGAGCCACCATGCCTGGCCAATATATTTTTTTTTTCATTTAAAATACTTAAAGCCTACAGAAAAGCTCTAAAAATAACACAGTGAACCCCTGTGTATAGTTGACCTAGACTTACCACTGATTAACCTATTGCTACACTGCATTTGGTAGTTGTATCTTTTTTAATCTTCATTAATGTAGGATAATTTCCCTGCCACTTTCTCCCCACACACACTTTTAAAAAATACGACAATGACAGTTTGATGGGTTCAGGACAGCTGTCTTCTAGATTGTTCCACAATCTGGATTTAATGCTTGATTCTTCAGATAAAATATTTTTGGCTAGTACTTAAATAGATGATGTGTGCTTCCCATTTCGTCATATTGAAAGGCACATTTCAGTTCATGCTATTATTCGTGACATGAAGTTTAATAATTTAAGACAGGGGTATGCCTAATCTCTCCATTGAAAAGCACATTTTTGGCAGGGCGAGGTGGCTCACGTCTGTAATCCCAGCACTTTGAGAGGCCGAGGCAGGTGGATCTCCTCAGGTCAGGAGCTCGACACCAGCCTGACCAACATGGTGAAACCCCGTCTCTACTAAAAATACAAAGATTAGCCAGGGGTGGTGGCATGTGCCTGTAATCCTAGGTGCTTGGGAGGCTGAGGCAGGAGAATTGCTTGCACCTGGGAGGCAGAGGTTGCAGTGCCAAGACTGCACCACTGCACTCCAGCCTGGGTGACAGAGAGAAACTCATCTCAAAAAAGAAAGAAGATGCACAGTTTTCTTTTTTATATTTAATTAGTAGCCTAGGAGTGATAATATTCTCTTCCCCAACGTTTCATCTCATGATTTTGGTAGGCATTGATGACTTTTGGCTAAATCTCTTATTATATTGATGGTTTCCTTTTTTCTTTCTTTCTTTCTTCCTTTTTTTTTTTTTTTTTTTTGAGATGGCATCCTGTTCCATCACCCAGATCACCCAGGGTAGAGTGCCATCACCCAGATCACCCAGGGTAGAGTGCAGTGGCATGGTCTCGGCTCACTGCAAACTCTGCCTCCCGGGTTCAAGTGATTGTCCTGCCTCAACCTCCCGAGTAGCTGGGATTACAGGTGAGTGCCACCACACCCAGCTAATTTTTGTATTGTAGTAGAGACAGGGCTTCACCATGTTGGCCAGGCTGGTCTTGAACTCCTGACCTGAGGAGATCCACCTGCCTCGCCTTCCCAAGTGCTGGCATGACAGGCATAAGCCACCATGACTGGCCTATACTAATGGTTTCTAAATGGTCAGTGACAGATTCTGTCATTCTTTACAAATATATAAACTGTTATTCTTTTAGAAAAAAGCAGTTTCCCTCTCCATTAGCACTTTTTCTTTTTTACTATATCACTATGGACTCATGGATTCTTTCTATTCTAGGTTTTATAGTCAATAACCATCATTATTCCTTCTGATGTTAGAATCATAGATTTCACCAGTGAGAACCCTTTCAAGCCATCTCCTGTGTCATTTTGATATGTTCTCATCAGTCTTCAAGTGCTTTTTGGCTTTTTCGTACAAGATATTTCAAGCTCACTTGTATGTTATCTGCCCATATATAGCGTCAGCTATTTTTTCCAATGAACCTTGGTTACTTGTAGTAGGTAACTGTATTTAGAAACTAATACCTTGGCATTAGATATACTCATTGCTGCTGGTGTGTCATATTAATTGCTACTGGGGTGTCATTACCTCCTTTCTGTGGACAGACCTAGCAAGGTTTGTCTTAGGAAATCATGAGTTCATACTAAAACTTCTGATTCGAATTCATCACAACAGGTTTCTTCAGGATTCTCTTAACTTTCTCAGATTCATATTTCTATCTCCTTTCTTCTATAGTGAGAACTCTGGTTCCAAACAAAAATTCATTTGCTCATTTGTTCTAACCATGCAGTATATATGCACGTGGTGTGTGTGTGTGTGTGTGTGTGTGTGTGTGTGTGTGAGAGAGAGAGAGAGAGTTTTAGAATTTACTTCTCCAGTAACATTATCAATAACAAAGATTATATTTAGGCTTTCTGGTCAGAATCAAATGATGACGTTTGTTAAAAAAACAGATTTCTGTGCTTGCCCCTAGCCTGCCAAAACAGAATACTTGGGAATAGGTCCCTTTAGTCCTCATTTAAAAAAATTAACACTCCAGGTGATTTATAAGAACTCTGATGTTTGAGATTTGATGATGTCATGACGAGGAGCTTGAGCTTTAGAAAAGAAGGGTTGGTGTCCTTGTTCTGTTTCTTAATCTCTTCAATTTCTTCAGCTGTGCAATGCAATGATAACAATCTCTTCAGGTTCCTCACTTGGTACGTAGAAAAGTGCCTGACCCATAATAAATACATAATAAAGGTACTGATCTTTTTTATTATAAGGTATAGAACTAGATTGCCACATATTTCCTATCTGGCAAAAATTAAATTAGTTTTAAAATCAGTTTATGTAATGATGTAATGTTGTAAAGTTGTTCTGAAGTGAATAAATTTGTGAAAATAGAAATGAAAATTTTATAAAAGCTACACTGTAAAGGTAAGTGTGCATGATCAGTTGAGATATATGAATATAGGTTTACATATTTTAAAATTAAATATGTATTTCTTTACCCACTGGGAGTCCAGTATTTTTGGGCAGATTATGTATCAACTCTAACGATAACGTTACCCAAAACTGATGAAAAAAGAATAACTTTGACAAAATACTTCTATTTTGCAGCATGTGCATATTATCACATTATGAATCTTTGAAGGGAGGATGGACTATTTTTTATTCACTTTTCTAGTCCCTGTCCCCAGCACCATATTTCGACTGTGGTAACGTCTCATTTTGTTGCACAACATGTATTTGTGGGGAGTGGGGGGGAATGAATCGTCCTTTCTCTCCTTTTTATTGTAGGAAAAAATATGTAACAAAAATTTTCCACTGTATTTTAACTGTATAGTTTGGTAGCATTGAGCACATTTATATTAGAACAGGGTTCTAGTGTCAGCATTTTACCAAGTGAGGGGACCAGAACAATTTCTGCTTTTCACTGTGGAATGTCATTTGAATCAGAAATCTTCTTCTGGGGACTTTATTTGAATTTCTAACTTTCCTTATTACTTGCCAGGGGGAAAACGCATATTGAACAACAAAATGGTTAATGTTCATCCTCAGAGACTAGACCTTGTCAATGTTCTCTGATGCCCAGTAGGACCACTGCAGGAAAAAAAAAAAAAAGTTAATGAGACTGTTGCTAGGAGACGGGAGAGCCAAAAGCTCATAGTCTTGTAGGGGTTCCACTGGAAATCAAGGCAACTTAAGTATGCTTCGGATTAAAGGTTTAGCTATTAAAATCTGCCCTTTGATGAGCATGCACATTTTAGCATATAATGTTTAGTATGATTTCATATTTTTGGAGAATTCTTGAGAATAATCTCAAGGCATTTCATTTCTTTCCATAGGGATAATCCCTTTTTCAGAGCACATCTCATTTCCAAGTGGCTGTTGCGCTGCTGTTTGCCCCCACTCCTTCAGTGCGACAGCCTCAGAGCTGGTGGAAAGACTGCATGCCACTGGTAAGTAGCTGAGAAATATTTTGTAAAATAGATAACCAGACTAAGATTTTTAAAGCAAGTGATGTGTTTTGATGGACTAGAATAATGCAAAACTCTGTAGGAGTCTGATGCTAATCAGCAGCATTGGGGAATGGATTAATTTAATTCTGAATATTCCCTGGTCATTTTTCTAGTTTAAAGCTTGTTTCTTAAATCATGGAGTTGCTAGGAGGAAATGTAGAAACTTTCCCCTCGTGATTCTTGTAAGATGTTTCCTAAAATAAGATTTTATGACGAAGTTACTAAATTGGAAAATTGCTTTCAGAATTGTACCTCAGTTTTAAGATATTTGGATTTGATATGATGAAATGGGTTATAATTGAAGATGTTCTCAAATCTGGTTTATTTTCTCAGTGCTGGGAGAGCATAATAACAATATTATTTTGCAATGGAGAAAAGGATATGATGCGTCATTTTTTAGAATTAAGAAAGATGTGTGACTGGATGTCTATACTAGAGAGAAAATAAGGAAGGGGCAGTTTGTAATAACATTCAGATTGATTGCTTCATGTGAGATATGAACGTGTACTCAATGAGAAACATTAAAATTTGGCTTTAGGATGAAAAAATCATGAAAAAGTAATAATGAATATTGTGATTGTGCCTTCATAGGAAAAATTTATTTGTATTTTTGGATAGTGATTTATACAGTAAAGACAGAATGTTCTCAGTGCTTCTTTTATTTTAAAGGGATGTAAGAAGGATAGCAGGGATTCTTATCAACAAAGCTTTAATGTTTGTTTCTGAAACAGTTCTGAAAATGTCTATGCTTTTGTAGTTCTGTTTCTGCCAGAAAAAAAAAGTGACGTGGTGGTTTATTTCTTTGAAATTCAGATTGACATTTGAACGGGAGGAAAAGAAAAATGACAGATAAATAGGTAGATCGGTTTTTGAGTTAGATGACAATGCAGCAGCAATCAAGAAAGAAAAGGAAGAATGAAAAAGCTTAAAAGAAAGTCCACAGGATGGGCCATTTTCCCAAGTTGAACATGTCTGCTGGTAGCATGTTTTGCAGAGGGAAAGGGAGAGAACATACTGGAGGCAAAGGGAGGGGGTGCTGAACAGAGCACTGCGGCAAAGCGAGTACTGACGCATCCAGGGACATGTGACCATTCTCTGGTGTGGCGAAGAAAATTTGCCAGGACTCCATCTTGTATAAGAAATTCTATACATACTAGCATGCAAATAATGCTATGATCTTTCTGTAGTACATAATGAGTTCATTTTGCGTGATCCTCTACTGGTATATATTGGTATTTTGTCTTTGCATCTACACCTTCCTCTCTGTGCTTCATGTGCTTTTATACACTTACTAAAATGTTTAAAAATGAAGCTTTCCCCTTTATTATAAAAATATCATAGTTATTGTAGAAAATTTTGAATAATTTAAAGATGACTATAAAAATTACCCACAATCCCATAACTTAGAGATAATTACTACTGATCTAATTACTGCCAATCTCTTTACTCTGAATATATGCAAATAAATGCATAGAAATATATATATTATACAAAATGAAGATCACATGTACATATAATTTTTAGCCTGTTTTATCCATTAAATATATATTGGGAGCAATTCCCCATATTTTAAAATATTCCACAAGAATGTGATATTTTGTGGATGTATAATTTTCTATCATTTAGATGTCCCACTAAATGTCTGATTATTGAATGTTTATATGTGCCTTATTTTTGCTGTTATAAATAACTGAAGGAATATCTTTCCAAATAAATCTCTGTGTGCTTTTCTGGTTTTCTCCCCCCTAGGATAAATTCGTAGATGTGGAATTCCTGGATCAAATGGTATGAACCAGTTTAAGGTTTCTTCTTCAAAACACCTATCATTTATTATATGTGGTAAAAATATTATTTTCTAGCCATTGTTTGCCTATTGATTTTTATCATTTATAGTTGTGATTTTTTAATATGTTATAGTTTTACATGTTAGATTTCCATATCTGACCATTTTAAGTGTTGTGATTTTTTTTCTTTCCTTTGATTAGTGTATTCACCTGTATTTTTCCTAGTTATTTAATTGCTTCATTTTTTACAGTTAACTCTTTAATCCTCCTATAATTCATTTTGATTTATGATATACAGAAGGAATTAATGTGTTTTCCCCTAATAGGTCACCAATTGCTTCAGCATCACTTATTGAAAAATCCAACGCAACAACTGTTCTTCCATTAGATAGGGTGTAGCTTTACACAGGTCGGCCATTTTCTTTACCCAAGATGATTACATTTTGCAATAGTACTCCTACCTTCCTGCAGCTTCTGACAGCATACTAGAGCACCATGTTTGTGCCTTTCAAAAATCCTAGGCACATGCAGATTAGGGCAGTGGTTTTGAAACAGGATTTTGTTTTTGTTTTTGTTTTTTCAAATATGTTTGCCACATGCTTGATACAAATTAAAATTAAGGAATCCAAATATATGAAACCACTGTTTGAGGTGTGCTATTCCTCTTGGGCACACCTGATATCCCAAATGTGTGTTTAAAAAATGCCCCCAGGGTTAAAGTTTCTCCTTCAACCTCTTTTTTTTTTTTTTGCTCCTTAGATACTCAAAGAGTTAGTTTCCTGGACTCAGTTTCTGGAAATTTCTAGAATGATGTAAGAGGGAAATAGAAGAAATGTGTGAGGAGTTGAAGTAAATAATGTTTGCCAGCCTGTTGCTGACAGTAATCTGATGTAGGGATTTAAAGGAGCTAGGGTGAGTCCTAATCCATATGCTACCACTGCCACTACCTCTTCTAGATAGGGACACACCCCAGTGGGATCCACCTCTTTTCACACTGCAGATGTAAGGCTCGAGCTATAAAGCAAGGAGTTTTTTAGTAGGAGATGGGTTAAATATTGCCCAGAGAGATCCGACAAGTAAAATCACTTGCTACCCATTACCAACGCTTTCTCTCGCCCCCAACGAAGCTTTCTTTCTCTATTGACTTCTCGCCCCGGGCCTCTAGCTTTACTGATTCTGGAGAAAAAAGTGGGGAGGGGGTGGAGGATGGCACGTGAGCGGGAGGCTGCCTGGCCAGCAGTTATTGCAAGGGGCTCCTTTGGCTCACAGCCTCAGTTCCAGTAGTTTCCTGACTTGCCGCATTAGGGTGTGTTTTGTTTATGAGGAGGCTGGTTTCCCTGGCAATGGCAGCTCGCCAGGGCATGCGCAATTGCTCCACTGCAGTAGCAGAATGCGGCTGTGGGGGGGGCAGGGGAGGGATCCTGAGGGCCGCAGTGGCTGGAGTTATTTGGCAGACATGACGTCAATTTTTCTGAGCTAAACTGCCATCGTTATTGTATATAGAGCTTTAGTTTTTTGTTTTTTGTTTTAAATAAAGCTTGGAAGGTTTTTAGCCACTCCCTTTCTTTCCTCCCAAATTAACTGCTCTCTATATGCTCACCAGTGACCACAAAATCATTCTAAGGCTTACCGATGCCCTCAGGGCCCCGAGGGAAATCATAACAGTGTGAGAACAGGAAACAGACTGCCTGGTTTCAGACCTCTGCTGCTTGCTAGTTGCATGACTGTGGGACAGCTACTTAAATCTCTCAGTTTCCTCACATGTAAAATGAGGCTGATGACAGCACGTTTAGAACAGTGTCTAGCACATAGTAACCATTATGTAAGTGTTGTCTATTATTATTTGTAGATACTAAGGGAGACTTCCCTGGAAGCAGACTTGTATCCGCAGTGTACAAACTTACCCTGTAATGCACACAATGACCAGATAACACAAACACACATTTATCCCCACAGCATACAGACTCTTGTCACAGTACACAGACTTGCTTTCCAGTACACAGACATATCCAAAGGCACACTGACAAGCACCACAGCAAAAAGACTTTCCCCAGAGCACACAGACACTCCCATTGCATGTATCAATAGACTCTCCCAGAGGCACCTATATTCTCCTTAATGCAGAGACTCACCTAAGGCACACTGATGCACCCAGCATGACACAGACTTGCCCCCCCATAAGGACTCCACCATGGCACACAAACAATGCCAACATCACATACTGTTCCCACATCACACAAACACTTTCTAGGAAACACAAAGCCTACAGACTTACCCCATAGAATACAGCTTCCCCCATAAGACACATATTCTCAAGGCCAATAGACTCACTCTACAGCACACAGACTTTCTCCGGAGCATACAGCTTCTTCCTACAGCAAACAGACTCTTCCCAGTGCACACAGACTCCCCTGACATCACACACTCTCACCATAGATCATAGACTCATCCTAGAGCACAGGGACTTTTGCCAATGAAACAGACTTTCCCCGAGAACAGACTCATGAGACAGCTTGAAGACCCACATCATGATACAAAGACTCCCACAACGGGCATACTTACCCCATTGTGTACAGACAAGCACCACAGGCCACAGAGCCCACAGCACACAGACTCACCCAACACTACACAGACATTTCCCAGAGCACATAGACTCACCCCACAAGCAGACTAAACCCATACTACAGAGACTCTCCCTATAGCTTTCAGGCAAGCTTACCACACCACATAGAAATGCAACAAGACATCTTACAGCATATATCACTCCTTGATGCACAGAATTGTGCAACAGCACACAAACTTGTTCTACAGTGCACGAATTCATGTCACAAAAGACATACTTACCACATAATACAAATACTTGCTCCAGAGTACACTCATTTGCCCTAAACTATCTGGACCTTCCCCAAAACAGAGTTACTACACAATGTATGCTGTGTCCCTGCATCATCAAAATACAACTGAAATTCCTCAGACCCACTCTGATCAACAGACATACCTCACAATACACAGGTTGGCATCAGAGTGGGAAAAACTGGCTCTACAACAGACAGTTATTCCACAACAGACAGACTCGTGCTGTAGAGACACCTCATCTTTCTCTAAGGTATTCAGACCTACCCTTTTGGACACAGTCACAGATGTGACCCACAATACGCTCACTCATCCCACAGTACCAATGAAACCCACAGCACAGAAACGCATCCCACAGCAGAGCACTAACCCCACGGTGCTCAGAAATGTCAGCACACACACTCGCCATACAGAGTTATCTCATACACAAAAAACAGTTCTGGCAGTGCCCATACAATGCAAACATGTATCCCAAAATATGTGAAACTATTTGCTATGTCACTCTTAGGTTTACCCCAAAGCACATAAACCAGTTTCACTGTTCAAGCTGCTGCCTACAAAATAGGATATATCCAGTCATGAACAGAAATTCACCAAAATTCACGGATTCACCCATTAATATACATCCTTTCCTCACAACTCACACAAACACCATCGAGTACTAGACTCACCCTAAATGTACAGACAAGCCCTTCAAGGCACAGACTTACTCTGTAGCATACTAAATCATAGCTACCACACTTAGATGTGTCTTCCATTCACAGTTATCCTGTAAGCACATAGTTGCCTCCACAATGCACAGACTTGCGTCATAACACAGACTTCCTCTACAGTGCACATAACCTTTCCCAGTCTGCAGATGCACAACACACATATCACCACTACAGTGTAAACATTTCCCTGGACAGACATGTTTAACCATGCTGTTGAGCTACACCTCTGGCCTACAACAACAGAATACAGCTTGGTAATGATTCCCAGCAAGGCCTCTAGACCCATACTAACTGGGTTTGAATCAAGGTCCCATCAGTTGCTGATCGTATCACCTTGGGTAAGTATATTTCTTTGTTCTTTAGTTTGCACCACTGTAAAACAAAGATAACAATAGTACCTACCTCAAAGAGTTGTTGTCAATAATAAATACATTAAGATTTGTTAAGTGCTTAGGCCAGTGCCTGACACATAGTGACAATTAGAATTGTTAATTTATATTACAACCATCACTATCATTACTACTAAAACCAAAAAGGCCTACCCTAGATACCTAGAATCATCTGACAACATGAAGACTCACCATATAATATATAGATTAGCAGCCAGGCAGAGCGGCTCACGCCTGTTATCCCAGCACTTTGGGAAGCTGAGGCCGGCGGATCACCTGAGGTCAGGAGTTCGAGATCAGCCTTATCAATAAGGTGAAACCCCATTTCTACTAAAAGTACAAAAATTAGCTGTGTGTGGTGGTGGGAGCCTATAGTCCCAACTACTCAGGAGGCTGAGACAGGAGAATTGCTTTAACTGGGGAGGCAGAGGTTGCAGTGAGCCATGATTGCACCTTTGCACTCTAGCCTGGGTGACAGAGCGAGATTTCATCTAAAAAATGTGTATATATATATAAGCCCTAGAATATCTAGAAACACTCGACAGCACACACATACCGTACCATAGCACCCACATACTCTACAGACCAGAACCCTCACCAGACATCACTCGCCACACACAGAATTACATCACAAGAAGAAATTTGTGCACAGGCTTGCTCCATAACACATCCCACAATACCCAGACTGGAAGCCAGGCTGTGTGTTGTAGCCAGCCTTACCACACAAAGCACAGGCACACAACATAACACACACACATCCTAACCTCATAGATATGCCCTACATCACACAAACACATCCTATCACACACATATTTTTGTTTCACAACATGTGGATACTCCTGTTTGTCGCAAACATGTTCCTAAATGCATGCTCCTAAGATTGGCAGCATCACATTATAATACAGAACCCCCATTCCACAACACGTCTTACACTTATCTCATGTTTATCCCATAAAGAATTATATGCCCCACATCTCCTAAGTTGCCCACAAATCTGACTTACCTCAGAATACTACCACACATATGACCAGGCCCCACACCACACAGGTATCTGTAATTCCTAGATAAGTACTACTATGCAGCGATATCCTCTTAAACACAAAACTCTCCTGAATGCACAGTGTCACATCAAAACAGACTCATCCCATAACATGCAGATTTGTACTAAAACACCCAGACTCCCAGAAAGCAAACCCAGGCCCACAATGCTAAAACCTACCACACAGTGCCCAGACTGGCATACGACAAAGACTAGCCTCAACTCATCAAGTCTCAACCCACATAATATAAAACTTGTTTTACAATGGTGAAAAGCTTATACTCAGACTGCCTGGGTTCCAATCCCACATATATCACTTACTGATTCTGTGATCTTGGAAAGGAAAGGTTTCTTGAACTCTCTGTGCCCTAGAGAGTTCAAACTTTGTTTTTTTGTTTGTTTTTTGAGATGGGGTCTCACTCTGTCACCCAGGCTGAGTGCAGTGACGCAATGTTGGCTCACTGCAACCTCTGCCTCCTGAGTTCAAGAGACTCTCTTGCCTCAGCCTCCTGAGTAGCTGAGACCACAGGCGTGCGCCACCATGCCTGGCTAATTTTTATATTTTTAGTAGAGACTGTCTTTTACCATATTGGACAGGCTAGTCTTGAACTCCTGACCTCGTGATCTGCCCGTCTCGGCCTCCCAAAGTGCTGGGACTACAAGCTTTAGCCACTGCACCCGACCCTCAGCTATTTATTAGGAATAATATTGTAAATAGTGGTACCTATCTCTTATGGCTGTTAAGAAGAATAAATGAGTTACTGCCTACAAAGTGTTTAGAACAATGCTTGGTAAAGAGTTAGTGTTTAGAATAATGCTTGGTAGTGTTATTGGTGTTAGCTGATCAGGTTGTCATTGTTGTCATTACTCCACGTGGAACTGGACCGTAAAGGTAAGTAAGACTCAATCTAAAACAACTAGAATCAACCCACAATGCATAGAATATCCCTCATAAAGCACAGAATCACATCACAATGAATGCTCTCGCCACTCTTCCTATAACACCCATATTGACTGCACCTATTTTTTTCTTTTTTTGATACAGAGTCTCGCTCTTGTTGCCCATGGTGGAATGCAGTGGTGCCATCTCAGCTCACTGCAACCTCCACCTCCCAGGTGGAGTGCAGTGGTGCAATCTCAGCTCACTGCAACCTCCGCGTCCTGGGTTCAAGCAATTCTGCCTCAACCACGCGAGTAGCTAGGATTACAGGCACCCCCTACCACACCCGGCTAATTTTTGTACTTTGGGTAGAGACGGGGTTTCGCCATGTAAGCCAGGCTGGTCTTGAACTCCTGCCTCGGGTGATACACCTGCATCAGCCTCCCAAAGTGCTGGGATTACAGGCTTGAGCCACTACACCCACCCTGACTGCACCTATTCTACAATGCCTAGAAGCATCTATCATATAGGTCTCTGCATAACATCCAGACTTATCACACAACACCTAGACACATTACAATGCACAACATACCGATGAAACAGAAACTCATTTATGCAAAGATTCATCTCAGTGTTAGCAAATGCACCCTATCATACACATATGTGCTCAACAATACACATACTCACCCCAGAACATCACCCCAGAACATCACATTGGCTCCACAACACAAATAACTCACTTTAAAATCTCTAGAAACAATCCACAAACCATAGCCTTCTCTAATATGCAGGACGGCATCGCACCACATGAACTTGACTACAATTAACAGACAAGAAACCAGGACATGCACCATAACACATACATTATCCCTATGACATAAATGCTGGTCCAGCAAAATACTGTCTTGCCTATACAACACTAAGATTGCTTCATAAAATACAAACCTGTTGGACAACACAAATTAAAATATTTCAAAATGTACATATATATTTCATAACACACAGACTTGCTCTACAACACTTAAACATACCCAATATCACCCAGACTTGACTCACAGTCACCAATTGCCCCAAAACACATGGCAATACCCCATAAACAGTGTCTCTTTTTTTTTTTTTTTTTTTGAGATGAAGTCTCTGTCTGTCACTACCTCAGCCGGAGTGCAGTGGTGCAATCTTGGCTCACCACAACCTCTGCCTCCCAGGTTCAAGTGATTCTCCTGCCTCAGCCTCCCCAGTAGGTGGGACCACAGGCATGCGCCACCACACTCAGCTAATTTTTGTACTTTTAGTAGAGAAGAAGTTTCACCATTTTGGCCAGGCTGGTTTTGAACTCCTGATCTTACTTAGGTGATCTACCTGCCTTGGCCTCCCAAAGTGCTGGGATTACAGGTATGAGCCACCATGCCCAGCCTCAGTCTCTCTCTCTGTCTTTTTTTTTTTTTTTGAGATGGAATTTCACTCTGTCACCAGATTGGAATGCAGTGCTCACTGCAATTTCTGCCTCCTGAGTTCAAGAGATTCTCATGCCTCAGTCTCCCGAGTAGCTGGGATTATAGACACACACCATCACCCCCAGCTAATTTTTGTATTTTTAGTAGAGACAGGGTTTCACCATGTTGGCCAGGATTGTCTCAATCTCCGGATGTCGTGATCCACCCACCTTGGCCTCTCAAAGTGCTGGGATCATAGGCGTGAGCCACTTCGCCTGGCCAGTGTCTCTTTCTAACACACAGACTAGCCACACAAAATAGCCTCTTCCTGCCACAACTTTCCTCACAGCAGTGCATCCCATAAAGATGGTCCTTACACAGAGAAACACAATGTGCAGGTATGTTCTGCAACACACAGCCTTCCTGGACAAGACCTAGACTTCCCGGAAATACCCAGATCCATTTTACATCATAAAGACTCATGTCCCAGATTAGTCTGCCAACCAATGGACATGTTTCACAATGCACGGATAAAACCACAAGGCATGAACATACCTTACAACACATGGAAATACACAGACTCTACTTTTAATGCACAAACATCCATAAAACACTTTCTTGTCTCTTCAAAACTTAGCTTAATATCAGTAGAAATGCTCAAAAATACACATAGACTCAACAAGGTATAGGCATATCCCACTTCAACTAACCTTGTCCTATAACTCCAAGACTCATCTGAAACATAGAGATTCATCATGTCACACCTAGAATGGCCCCCCTCACAACTCAGAGTAGCTCCAGAAAATCCAAGTAGGAGCCACAGTATATGGGCATAACCCCACATATATAAATCCTTCCTACAACATAACAACTGATCCCACAAAACGCTTTCTTGCTCCACAACACCAACACTTACCTCCCAGTGCATAGAATTGCTGGACAGTACAGACACTTCCTGTAATTTACAGATATGATTCATAATAGTAAGATTTGCTGTAGCACATGCTGACTTATCCAAGCCACACAGAATCACAACATTATATGTATTACGGGACATGTCCATGTATTTTGGGGACAACTGAACTTACCCCATGACACCCAGGCCTTCCTCAAAATACATGGGCATGTCCCATAATACATAGAATTTCCAGACAAGAAAGACTGGTTCTGAAAAAGAGGTTTTTGATTTCATAACACCACCATTTAGCTGAGAGCACACAGAAATGCTGAGCAAAACATGCATAAAACCCCACGATGCATAGACATGCCCTACAACACCCAAAGTCACTTCATATCACACAATCTCACTGCAACACACTGATACAGACTCACCTTGAGACACTCAGACTAACACATGGCATCATTTCTACCACCACCTAACCCTAATTGCTCCTTGTCACCAGAGTTACATTGCAGTAGCCAGACTTGACCTGTAATAGTCTGATTTGTCCCATAACAACTAGACAAGACTATCCACATGATACATACAAAGACCCCCAAAATGTTTGCTTGTCTCTACAACACTGAGAGTTTCTTAAGAACACACAAAAATGCTGAAAAATACATGACCAAGTCCTGCAGCACCAAGATACGCACCTGTAACACCCAGATTTGCCACACAACACCCAGAATGTCCCTGCACAACACCAAAATGCACCACAATAAGAATACACGCCTTGCAACACCAGGGTATGCCTTACACCAGCAGTCCCCAACCTGTTTGGCACCAGGGACCATTTTTGTGGAAGACAGTTTGTCCACGGTCTAGGGGTGAGGTGGAGGGGTGGTTTTGGGATGAAGCTGTTCCACCTCACATCATCAGGCATTAGATTCTAGGAGTGTACAACCTTGATCCCTCTCCTGCACAGTTCACAATAGGGTTCATACTATTATGAGAATCTAATGTTATCACTGATGTGACAGGAGTCAGAGCTCAGGTGGTAATGCTTACTCACTCACTGCTCACCTCCTGCTGTGTGGCCTGGTTCCTAACAGGCCATGGAGTGGTACTGGTCTATAGCCCAGGGGGTGGGGGCCCCATGCTCCATAATACACAAACCTTCCTAATAGCATAGACTGACTCTATAGTTACTTGCCCCAGTAACATGAAGACATGCTTTAGACCACATAGAAATGTTGGATAACACACAGAAAAGAAACACACAAATAACAGATATCCCCTGTAACATTTACACTCATTTCATAATGCTCAGGTTCACCTGTGACAGCTGGATTTACCCCAAATACCTATACCTACCCCACAGCACCCAGACATGCCTCACATAACCAGAAACATCACATATCACTCAAGCACCTTCCAACAATCAGACTTGCCTGGCAACCCAGACTTGTCCTACAATACTTAATAATGGCCCACAGCCAGGAGACTTCTCACAACTTACAGACTGGCCACAAAAAGCATCTTTTTGCTTTTGCAACATCAAGACTTTCAACACAGCACATAGAAACAATGAACAAAGTGCAGAAAACCCCAGAGTGTACTGGTATGCCTAATAACATCCAGACTCACCCCATAACACATGACCTAGACTGACCCAATAACACAGAGTTAATACCCACAATAAACAGACATGCCGTCTAATATATGAATTCATCACGCAACAGTCACACTGTCCCCACAAACACCTTTTTGGCCTCAACAACAAAAAGACTAGCTTCACAGAACAGAGAAATGCTGGACGGTGCACATGCAATTAAAAAAACTCAACCTCACAGACCTAGCATTCATCACTTGAATGTGTTACATAATAACAGGCATCATCTTATGGCACACGTATCTACCCCCAGCACCAGAATAGCTCCATAAAACACCTGCTTGCTTCTACAGTATGAAGACTTGCCTCTTAGCACAAGTTTGACACGCGGGAGAACACTCAGACAAAACCCTTAACATACATAAATATCACCCAGATTTGCTCCACAGCATGAAATCTAACCCCATGAAACCAATACTACTCCACAAAACCAGACACACCTTATATCACCCAGACTAGCTTCACAACAGCCAGGCATAATGCAAAGCAGTCCCACAACTCATGAAAATACTCCACACCCAACAAACCTTCCCCCAACACAGAAACTTGCCAGGAAAAACAACTTCTTGACAGTCTCACACCAAGACTTGCTTCAAAGCACACAGAAGGGACACAAAAGGATTGAAAACATGCAGAAAAACTTTGCTATGTGCAGATGTACACCAGTACTGACCTCACATTACACAGAGTAATACAACAAGATCCATTCTGGTTCCACAATACACAGACACATTTCATACACACACACAGATATGCCCCCAAAGAAATAGATTGTCTCCATTATGTGCATATGAACCCAACGAAATATTTTTGGACGTCTGTACCACCCAAACTTGACTCACAGCACACATAAATACTGAAGCACACAAATGAAACCTACATAGCCCAGATATATCTATTGTTTGAAGGTTTGCTGCAAAAAAAAAAAAACAGACTTACCCCATGATATAGACTTGGCCCATTAACCTATTCTCACCTTGAATCACAAGGACTAACACAGCAACAATTGGATGTGGCCCACAACTGCAGACATGCCCTACCAAGCAACTTTTTGCCTTCATAACATGAAGACTTACCTCACAGAACACGGGATGAACAACACAGACAAATCAGACAATGGAGGAACATGTCCCATGACCCCCAGACTTGCTGCACAAGATTCAGACTCACACTATGGCACTCAGACTCAATAAGACTGATTACTTCACAATATACAAACATAGCTCAAAAAACACAAACAACATCTACAACTAACAGACATGCCCTACAATACAGGGCATGCCACATAATTCACAGACTTTTTCTACACTGCCAACACTTATCTCACAATACAAAGACATTCTGGATAATACACAAATAAAAAAACCACAAAGATGTGCCTCATAGCACCCAGACTTGCCTCATTATTTTCAGACTTACCTTATGGCACCCTCACGTACCTATATTATATACATTCTCTGGAACACTCAGCTTGGCCCCAGAATATACTTACGTGTCCATGCTCCACAACCTATGCAAATACCTTCCAACATATGGACACACCCACAATACACATACGTTTTACGCAACATAGACTGCCATCAAAGAATGGCATTGTAGTGCACAATTACAACCAACTCAGATCTACCCTACAGAACAAAGACCCCCATACTTACCACACAATTCCTAAATATACACCAAACACTCACACTCACCCCATACACAAACCCACCCTAGAACAGATGCAGCATCACACATAGATTTGCCCTCACTTAGAATAAATTCACAGCTCACACTTGTCACCCAGTGCGCAGACACACCTTACCATGTACAGACATTTCGCAATGTAGACATTGCCTAAGCAATACACAGAATTCTGTAACGTCACAGAGCTCTTCCTACAATGTCAGCTTACCTCACAGCACCTCGCATTGCATCAGAACAGATACTCCACCCAAAATATATGGCTTCTTCCACAACTCCTGGATACAGCTCACAGTACACAAATATGTCTTGTAAGATATAGACTCCTCCGAAACATGAAGTATTGTATAAGAACTTACAAGCATTTCTCAAAACATATACTTTTTAATTAATGGACACACAACATCTAGTCACACTCTCAAACACACAGACTTGCCTTCCTCCCCACCACCCGCTGCTAGTGCATGCAGCAGGTCTAAGATATTCTGCAGAAAACAGACTTGCCCCACTCTGCATGGAATCCTACCCAACTTTCAAATTCATTCTACAATGCACAGACTTTTACTCATATGTAGCATTACCCCACAAAGCAGAGACTTACCCACAAAGCAAATGATTACCTCAAAATTCACAGAGCCACCAGCTATGCATCCAAACACACAGATATGTGCCACAACACCAAGAAACACTCTACAACGTGCATATGAACCCACGTTGTCTGGTCTCTTCCACACTAACCACTCAATATCTAGACCAGCTTACTACATCACACATGCTCCATGACATAGGACTCCCAGCATAGCCCATGGAACCCTGTCACAATGAATAATTTTACCTTACAGTGCAAAAACTCACAAAATGCCAAGACATACCCCACAGCTCATTCAATATCACCATAACACCTAAAGTTGACTGAAGAGTCAGTCATGTACCAGAGTACTACACATATGCCTCACAATGCCTACAATGAACCTACAAGGAAATGCCTTGTCCTATATTGCCCATACTCACACCAGGACATGCCTTATAACCCACAGATAAGTTCCATAATGGAAAAATCTCCCTAACAATGCACAGCCTCACTCTACAACATACAATTGCTCCACTATGAGAGGAAGAGATCCCAAATATCCAGCCTCACCCATGAACTCATGGTCTTGTCACACCACATTAAGACATGGTTCCACAATACCCAATACAATGTAAGACATGTCTCACAATGCACAAACTAGCTCCACAATGCTTAGATACAACTTACAGTGGACACATGAACCCTATGACAGAAAGTTTTCCTACAAACACAAAATTGCATTCTGATGCTCAGTTTTACCCCACAAATGCACACAATCACTCTGCAATGCAAATGCCCCACAAAAAACTGTGTGCCCCCCCAACACCCAAAATTACCCTAGGTCTCACAGACTTGCATCACAGGATCAAGACCTACCCCATATTGTACAGATATGCTCCTCACTAGGCATGCCTTTTACAATACAGCCTCACCCCATGAGGTACCCTTGACTGAAACCCTAGACATGGTCTACAATGTACTTAACCCCACAACAACTTGGAAAACTCTCTAATGAAAGGCACATCCTCCAATGTACAAAATATCTTGCAAATTCGTAGACATTTCCCACAGTCCCAGAACTGCCACATCATTTTCAGACCTTCTTCCAAATGCAGACTTACTCTAAAACACTTAGAATCAAATTACACCTGCAGACTCAAGCCATATTAGATTCTCCTCATAGTGCACGGACATGCTTCACAGCACTCAGACTCTCCTAGAACACACAGAATCTCATCACAACCTCGCATCACCCCACAGCATCAATATGTGACCCACAAAACATAAAGTGTACATGACAATTCACACCAAGCATCACAATGTACAGACTTGCCCCACAACACTGAGACACATACCATGTGAAACACAGACACACCTTATCACATGAAATCACCCCACAAAACAAGCATCACATAACACAAAAACCCATAATTCAAGGCATGCTTAATTATAACTTGGCATACCCCACAACACACAAAATTGCATTATAATGCAGGCTGACTTTATAGTCATGGTCCTATAGTATTATAACAACACAAGCTTCACCACACCCCTGAATTGCCCCTAACCACCCACATTCTGCTTACAACAGCAAGACACACCTCATATCACATCTAGAAACAGCATGTATCATATAAACTTGTGGAATTGGACCACAAGTTCCAGAATTGCCATGCTAGGTATAAATAGAGGCCCATTCCTGAGGGACTGCAAACCTCAGAAAAAAAAAAACCATAAATTTCCTGTAAGGCACAGACGCTCTATAAAATGCAAATATTGCTCCATCACATGGAGATTTACTATAGCTGTCCAGAATCAACCCATGAAATATATAGTCTCACCCCATGACTTCAAGACACATCCCACAATATGCAGACAGTCATGTACAGACCACAACACCAGGGCATGCCCTACAAGGTGAGGACATGATCCACACTCTGTAGACTCCCCTAGCACTGCATATAATTGCATCCAGAAAATCAAAATCATAAAAGTCCCAGCACCTAGAATCACTCCCACAAACCATACTCACCCCAAACCAGATGCCCATGACTGACTGGGTCCACATTTTATAGAGATAACCTATGGTAAAAAGGAATTTGAGAAGAAAAAAATATATAGAGAGAGATGTACGACAACCCACAGATTCCCTGTGTGCCATTTAGATATAGATAGGCCTTTTTTTTTTTTTTTTTTTTTTTTTTTTTGAGGTGGAGTTTCGCTCTGTCGCCCAGGCTGGAGTACAGTGGTGCAATCTTGGCTCACTGCAACCTCCGCCTCCTGGGTTCAAGCAATTCTCTGCCTCAACCTCCTGAGTAGTTGGGATTACAGGTATGTGCCACCACACCCAGCTAATTTTTGTATTTTTAGTAGAGACGGGGTTTCATCATCTTGGCCATGCTGTTCTTGAACTCCTGACCTCGTGATCCACTCCTCGACCCCAACAGAGTGCTGTGATTACAAGTGTGAGCCACCACACCCAGACAATATATGCCTCTTTTAATGTAGAGAAGAAACTTGCAGTGCAGACATGTATCCCACTTGGCACAGATTGGCACTACAAGGAACTCCCTCACAGGACCTACACTTACCTATACTTTGAATAACCCACATACTTAATCACAACCTACTTTCCTATCAGAAAGACTCATGCCACAACATGAAGCTCATTATTCCAAAGCACATAGAACCAACTCTCATTGCAAAGAGACTTCCCTTCTAACAAAAAGATGTTCTCTACCACACTCAGACTTACCTCACCTCACCACACTTGACCCACATCTGGTCTTGCACCACTACACAGAGACATGCTATTTCACCCAGAACACTCAGGGTTGGCTCATGGCTTTTTTTTTTTTTTTTGAGACGGAGTCTCACTCTGTCGCTCAGGCTGGAGTGCAGTGGTGTGATCTCGGCTCACTGCAACCTCCACCTCCTGGGGTCAGGCAATTCTCTGACTCAGCCTCCTGAGTAGCTGGGATTACAGGCACCCGCCATCACACCCAGCTAATTTCTGTATTTTTAGTAGAGGCAGTGTTTCACCATGTTGACCAGGACTGATCTTGAACTCCTGACCTTGTGATCCCCCCGCATCAGCTTCCCAAAGTGCTGGGATTACAGGCATGAGCCACCACACCTGGCCTACCTCATGGTCTTTATACACTCCTACCTTAGACTCATATCAGGATGCAGAGAAGAGGCACATACAGGGAAGTGTAATCCACAATGCACATTCTCAGTCCACAACACATAGACTTGTCCCTAATTTCACAGCTGGCTCTTATAATTCCCAGACTTGCTACACAATACTTGGAAGGCCTTACAACACCTAAAAAAAGCAGTATGATAGGTACGCTCACTCTAGAACATTCGGATTCACTCATAAGGGACAAACTCAGTCAGTTACATCGAATACCCAATACCATATTGTTTGCTCCACAGAATATGAGGAGAGGGCCTAAATGCTCACACAGAGCTTTGACAAGTGACTTTATTTCTTTGAGTCTGGTTTACCCATTTGTAAACATGGATGCAATATTTACTTTTAGAATATTCCAAGGATTAAATGAGATAACTTCAGGAAAGAATCAAGGTTCAGAACATAAAATTTAGAGGCAGACTTGCCTGCTTCCAGTCCCGGCTCCACCACTCCCTGGTGCTATGACCTGGGCACATCAGATATTGAAATACTCTGTGGTAGAGCACAAGGAATATGTGTTTGGCATCTGCCAGACCTGGTTTTGAAATTTGTCTCTGCCACGTATTGGCCATATGACTGTAGGCAAGGTACTTTAATTCACTGATCTTTAATTCCTCACTTATAAATTGGGGATGATGGTGGTCCCCACATTCAAGGCTGTTGTAAGGATTAAATGATTCCTGGCATCTTAATCTAACAAGCAAGAATGTGCAGGCACAGACAGAGACTCACACCCAGTGTGTGGGTATATGTATATTATGTACACATGGATACATAGACATGCAGAAGCTCACACAGATGAATATTTGCAAGCGGTAAACATGGGGACCAAACATGTCCACACAGATATAGATGCTATCTTATATGCCTGGACTTGTGCAGAGATAAATACAGATGAATACAGATAAGGTCCCACAGACTTACATATGTACACCTAGACATGGCTACTGCCCCCAAACAAGACAAGATTTCACCCACTGAAATGATGACACACTCAAAACCCACATTGCAGGCTGGGCATGGCAGCTCATGCCTGTAATCCCAGCACTTTGGGAGGCCGAGGCAGGTGCATCACCAGAGGTCAGGAGTTCAAGACCAGCCTGGCCAACATGGTGAAATCCCATCTCTACTAAAAATACAAAAATTAGCCGGGCATGGTGGCGTGTGCCTGCAATCCCAGCTACTCAGGAGGCTGAGGCAGGAGAATCGCTTGAATCCAGGAGGAAGAGGTTGCAGTGAGCCAAGATCGTGCCATTGCACTCCAGCCTGGGAGACAAGAGTGAAACTCCACCTCAGAAAGAAAATAAACATTACAGGCACATGCACAAAGAGCACTGTAAATGTCCTTGCATATATAGACATTTAAATGCACATGCAGATGTACACTCATGCCATGTATACTCACATAGAAACACTCAAGCAGACTACATCTTAAGCATGTAAGGGACATACACATATTTCTAGATAATACCTACCCAAATACACTCTAAATGATGCATATGTACATATAGATAGCCACTGGCACACAAATGCACAGATGTAGAGACATGCACCCTCACATGTCAACATATATACACACTGGCATGCACATATCCACATACACTGATCTACAAATGTATTCCTATGTTCATGAAATACAAGTCCTAAATGCACATTGAATATATGAATATACATGCATGCATGTGCTAGTGTCAGTACGTGGATGCATTCACGGACTTAATCATGCCATAGACAGAAACACAGATTTACACATACACAGATATTAGAGACACATGCAATTTATACATATGAAAAACACAGACACCTAACCACAAAGAAGCACTTTTTCTTTCTTTTTTTTTTTTGAAACAGAGTCTCAATCTGTTGCCCAGGCTGGATTGCAGTGGTGCTATCTCAGCTCACTGCAATCTCCACCTCCCGGGTTCAAGAGATTCTCTTGCCTCAGCCTCCTGAGTAGCTGGGACTACAGGTGCATGCTGCCATGCCCAGCTAATTTTTTGTATTTTTGGTAGAGACAGGGTTTCACCGTGTTGGCCAGGATGGTCTTGAACTCCTGACCTCATGATCCACCCACCTCGGCCTCCCAAAGTTCTGGGATTACAGGTGTGAGTCACTGCGCCCAGCCAGAAGCACTTTTTCAAAGGAGGCTAAGACTTTTAATATGCCCTTGTCTTAGTCTCTTCAAGAGAGAATGGAAATTATCAAGCTCCTTCTGCTGCATATACTGTATAAAAGTAGATGTGGACATTACCAGAAGGATCTCTAAAAGATCTTGAGTTCACATGTGAGTATGCACACACCTCACAAACCCACATGCAAATGCACTTTCACATGCAGAGAATCAAAGACATAAAATCACGTGGAATCGCAGAAATAGAAACGTGCATAGACATGTATAGAAAGATAGATAGACAGACACACACCTCACTTAAATGTCAAACTGTAATATTTAAATGCATGTGTATTGAAGTTAAAAACAAAACCAAACCTGCATTTTTATCCCAGCTCTACCACTTACTAGTTCAATGATTTGGGGCCATTTTCTTGACTTCTCACCTGTAACACAGGAGTAATATTAGCACCTATCTTTTAGAGTCATTTGAAGATGTAGTGAAATGAAGGGCTTAGCTCAGTGCTTAGAATGTCATAGATTCTGCTGCTATTGCTGCTTTATTGCAGCGTGTGTCTGTAGTCTCAGCTACTCGGGAGGCTGAGGCAGGAGAATCTATTGAACCTGGGAGGCAGAAGTTGCAGTGAGCCAAGATCGCGCCACTGCACTCTAGCCTGGGTATTTTTTGGTTTGGGTACAAAGTGCTTAGCTAGATAGGGTTTGATTTTTGTGGTCAAGCTGCATGATTATTTCGTAAAGATGTATGAATCAACTTTTTTTGTAAATGTATTAATAAACAATAATTATCCGGGTGTGGTGTGGCTCACGTCTGTAATCTCAGTACTTCGGGAGGCCAAGGCAGGTGGATTGCCTGAGCTCAGGAGTTCGAGACCAGCCTGAACAACACGGCGAAACCCCATCGCCACTAAAATACAAAAATAAATAAATAGCCAGGCGTGGCGGCGTGTCCCTGTAGTCCCAGCTAGTTGGGAGGCTGAGGCAGGAGAATTGATTGAACCTGGGAGGCGGAGGTTGCAGTGAGCCAAGACTGCGCCACTCCACTCTAGCCTGGGAGACAGAGTGAGGCTCTGTCTCAAAAAATAAATAAATAAAAAGAATAATTTATTAATGTAGTAATATAGATTATGTTCACAAACAAGGTCACTTCTGAGATTCTCAGTGATCAAAGGGATTATTACGGTCTCTAGCAAATGGAAAGACCCGAAGCAAATATTTCCTGCTAGTGTGGTTTGTTGTTGTTATTACTGTTGTTAGTGTTCTTTTCTTCTTTTCAGGAAGAGATGGAAGATGGAGAGAGCAGGGTGCAAGAAGAGGAAGAGGGCTTCACGCCCAGTGCACATTAGCCACCTAGTGACCAAACTGAGTAAGTACCGTATTTGTGGATTGCTCAGAAACGTTCCTTAACGTCACCCACTGCAAGGTTGGGTAACCACCCTGGTGAATAAGCATGTATACGTCAAGTTATAGCGGTTTCTGCTACATATCTAGAAATAAAAAAGTCATAAAATAAAAAGAAATCTTTGTCTCTAACTTTTCACCTTGCCACCCCGAATTTCCCTTTGGAATTCACTGAGACTCTGTTCTATAGCAGTGATCTTAATACTTTCTAATTATTTACCACCTAAAATCATTTTGGAAAATAATCAACTCCATTACACATCTTGAAATGAACATCTGAAATTTCTTATCATATGTTTAAATATTTGTAGTGTTATTATTTCCAGCATATTGTGAATACTCATACTTTTAAATTGATTTCATCAAATTTTTGCATGCATTCAACGAAATAAAAATACCATACTCATTTGATATTCATAATTGTTGGTTAAAAAAACATGAACAAAGTCTCCTTTAGCAGTCAGAAATTTCATGTAATTTTCTCTCTCCTTGAACTTGCCATTCCATTCAACTTCTCTACATAATGTATAGTAATGTCTATATTTTTAATGTTTAAAGGCCCTTTATTAGTCACCTTACCATACATGCCTGCAAAAAGCATACAAGAATTGAAATAAATTTTCTGCGACTCTAAGCCTCAAAAGATTAATTTATTAGTTTAGTTTAGTTTAGTTTAGTTTTTTTGAGATGGAGTCTCGCTCTGTCACCCAGGCTGGAGTGCAGTGGTGCCATCTCGGCTCACTGAAAACTCCACCTCCCAAGTTCAAGAACTTCTCTGCCACAGACTCCCAAGTAGCTGGGATTACAGGTGCCCACCACCACGCCGGCTAATTTTTGTATTTTTAGTAGAGATGGTGTTTCACCATGTTGGCCAGGCTGGTCTTGAACTCCTGACCTCATGATCCATCTGCTTCAGACTCCCAAAATGCTTGGGATTACAGGCGTGAACCACTGTGCCTGGCAAAGATTAAAATTTTTATCATAGAATTATTACTAGTACACACTTAATCCAAAGAACACAAAATATCACACATTTAGTAACTAGTAAAATGAAAAATAATTTGAGACAGAGTCTTGCTCTGTTGTCCAGGCTGGAGTACAGTGGCACCATCTCGGCTCACTATAACCTCCACCTCCCAGGTTCAAGCAATTCTTGTGCCTCGGCCTCCAGAGTAGCTGGGATTACAGGTGTGCACTACCAAGCCCAGCTAATTTTTGCATTTTTAGTAGAGATGGGGTTTTACCACGTTGGCGCCGATGGTCTTGAACTCCTGGCCTCAAGTGATCCACCTGGCCTCAAGTGATCCACCTGCTTCCGCTTTCCAAAGTGCTGGGATTACTGGCCTAGAATTAAACTTTTTAACAATATTTTATGAAAGAGTCTAAAAAAATTGCTAAATATAAAACTAGCACATCATTTTATTTTTGATAATAGGAGGTAGAAAATATAAAGGATATTTATAAAATGAAATGAAGATTGATTTTTTTTTTCTTTTTTGGAGTCAGAGTCTTGCTCTTTCTCCCAGGCTGGAGTGCAGTGGTGCGATCTCAACTCACTGCAACCTCTGCCTCCTGGGTTCAAGTGATTCTCACACCTTAGCCTCTGGAGTAGCTGTGATTATAGGTGTGAGCCTCAACACTTGGCTAATTTCTGTCTTTTAGTAGAGGCAGGGTTTCACCATGTTGCCCAGGCTGGTCTCGAGCTCCTAGATTCAAGCAATCCATCTGCCTTGGCCTCCCAAAGTGCTGGGATTACAAGCTTTAGTCCCCGCAGTTGGCCAATGATTGATTTTAATTGGAAAATATATTTTACAATACAGTCTGAGAAAACAGGTTCTAACAGGTTTAATAAAATGATCACATAATTTCTGAAATAAATCACGTAATTTCTTCTTTAATTAATTAAAATTTAAATTTTTAAATATTTTTGATACATTTGTACATACTTGTTAGGTACATGTGAAATTTTGTTACGTGCATAGAATTAGTAATGAACAAGTCGGTATTTAGGGTCTCTGTCACCTGAGTATTTATCATTTCTATGTGTTGGGTACATTTCAGATCCTCTCGTCTAGCTATTCTGAAAAACACAATAAATTGTTATTATGTATAGTCACCCTACTATGCTCTCAAACACTAGAACTTATTTCTTCTACTTTACTGTATGTTTGAAGCAATTAATAAACCTCTCTTCATCTCTCCCCTCCTGTCTATACACCTTTCCCAGTCTCTGATGTGTATCATTCTACTCTCTACCTCCATGAGATCAACTTTTTTAGCTCCCACATGTGAGTGAGGACATGCGCTATTCGTCTTTTTGTGCCTGGTTTATTTTACCTAAGATAATGACTTCCAGTTCCATCCATGTTGCTGCAAATGATAGGATTTCATTCTTTTTATGGCCCAGTAGTATTCCATGGTTCATATGTGCCATATTTTCTTTATTCATTCATCTGTGGATGGACACTTAGGTTGATTCCGTATCTTTGCTATTGTGAATAGTGCTTCAGTAAACATGGTAGTGCATGTATCCCTTTGATATGTTAAATTCTATTCCTTTAAATAAATACCCAGTAGTGGTATTGCCAATTTCTATACGTAAGTTTTACCAGTCTAAATAATTTTTTAGTACTAAAAAACAGTCCAGTTATATTGAAAAGAATCAATAGGGGGGAATAGGGAAGAGACAGTGGTGGGTGGGGAGTTGGGGAGAGATAGCATGGGGAGAAATGCCAGATATAGGTGAAGGGGAGGAAGGCAGCAAATCACACTGCCACGCGTGTACCTATGCAACTATATTGCATGTTCTTCACATGTACCCCAAAACCTAAAATGCAATAAAAAATAAAAATAAAAAATAAAAAAAAGAATCAGCGCCAGCAATATATACTGCAATTAGTTAGGAGATGCTTTTTTTCCCAGTTGATGACACATGTTAGTGAATAGTATTGAGAATAGCTGGAAAATAATGCTTAATTTTAAGCATGTGGGAAAAAATGGTGTTCTTAGGCAGATTCATTTAAGACAGAATACATGTGAGAGTTGAGAACCTGAAAGTAGATTCACTGATACTGTTTCTACTCAAGTACTTCTTGAAAAGAATTTGTGGGCCGGGCATGGTGGCACACACCTGTAATCCCAGCACTTTGGGAGGCCAAGGCGAGTGGATCACCTGAGGTTGGGAGTTGGAGACCAGCCTGACCAAAATGGAGAAACCCCCGTCTCTACTAAAAATAAACAATTAGGCAGGCGTGGTGCTGCATGCCTATAATTCTATCTATTCAGGAGGCTGAGGCAGGAGAATTGCTTGAACCCGGGAGGTAGAGTTTAGCAAGATCACACCACTACACTCCAGCCTGGGTGACAAGAGCGAAACTCCATCTCAAAACAAAAACAAAAACAAAACAAAAGAATTTGTGTAACAGTAGCCTACTTTGAAGACCAATGTTCTAGTCTGTCTCCTGCAAGATTGTTCCAGAAGAACAATATATTGTTGTAATTGTTGGAATAAACCATTTATTGTAGTTCATATTGACAATTGTGCAGTGGAAGTCACTTTTGAATTTCTGCCAGATGCTTCCGTGAGTGATCATGTTTGAGCAAAATTTTCTGGAAGGGATTTTGTTTCGTTTTGTTGATAAATATATATATTGACTGAAGTTGTTTTGTCCAATATGGGAGCCACAATCACATGTGACTGTTTAACATTTGAAATGTGGCTAGTACAAACAGATATGCTGTAAGTATAAAATACACACTGGATTTCAAGGACAAGACAAACAAAGTATTTCACTAATGTTCTATGTTGATAACATGTTGAAATAATATTTTGATGATATAGAATTAAATAATATATATCACTAAATTTAATTTTACCTGATTTTTAAACTTTTAAAAAATGTTGCAATGTGAAAATTTAAAATTACTTGTGAAGCTCACATTATATATATTAGATGACAGTGCTGGTCTAAAGTATATATAGGAAATCTCTCTAAGTTTCTCTAAAACCACTTCTGTGGAAAAAAAATTGATTTTCCACTAATCTGGTTCAGTATATTGCTATTCTGATGTAACCTGTGCCTTTTACTAGATTTTGGGTTTCCATGTTGGGGGAATTTTAGTAGTAAGCAGGAAAAAGTTTAAAAAGTAATATTTTATTAAGAATATTGGGAAAAAAGTCTTCTATTAGTACCTGGAAACTTTTCCAGTATGAACTTTGAAAGGCTTCTTGGTGGTTACATGTAAAGCTTTTCAAACTCTTCATAATTCTAGTGGTGGATAATGCATTCTATTGAAGACATGAAGTATTTAATCACATCTGAAATTTTTAGCGTAATTTTTAATGTAAAATTAAGAGAAAAATACACTTTCAGATAAACTATGATGTAATGCTTTCATATTTATAGAATTTTAATTTTATACTTACTAATGAGCTCTTTCAGACTTATTTAGATGTACATTTTTATTACATATCATGATATAACAACAACCATGACCAAATTTGAGCATACACAGGCAATGCCCACCCCCATTCAGCCACCTTCTGGCCTACAGTGACCGTAAAATGCCATTGATTATAAGATCCACTCTGATTTTAGTGATGTGAAATGTGATAAAAAAATGTATCCTAGAATTGATAAAATGCAGCAGGTCATTTATCAAGAGAAAAGAATCATGGAGGGCAGAAAGTCAAACTCGAAGACATCAGCCTAGTGAAAACATTTTTTCTATATATTATTGTATTTGCAAAACTTAAAATGTGATTCTCTTTAAACTTTTGTCATAGTCCTCTTAAATAACATTCCATTATGCATCTCATCATAATAGGTATTTCATGGTTTTCTTGGCATTCCATTAGTTGTTTCCTGGTTTGGAAGTGGGAAGGCTAGGGAAGAACGGTGACAGGTGGGGCAGGGCTGGGACAGACTGGATCTCTCCAGACTGAAAAGGTCTAGTATCCCATTGGGAGAGCTGCTTAGCACAGTCTTGTGTGAAGCTATGACTGACTCTGTTTTTCTTCATGAGTAGGCTGACAGATGGAGTTCTTGTCAAGGCTGAGTTTAGTCTTAACATAATCGGTATATCCTTTCTTGACTGAAGGTTCTCAGAAGGGAAGGAATGAAGATTGAGCAGCTTCCCTAGTTTTTGTTTTTTGTTTAATATTATATTTGGGAGGTCAGCAAGATGCATCAGAATTTCACAAGAAGTACATTATCTCAAGAAATCAATTAAAAAAACAAGATTTGTCAACCAGGAATTATGGCACCTCCCTGATTCTAATGATACTCTTGATGATATAAAGATTTACAAGAAGTAACAAAGTGAATGTTTTTATGCAATGAGAAGAATAAGAGAACCAATGACACGTTTCTTGTCTTGTCCCTACAGTGAAACCTTACATTAAGACTTAGGTTTTTCTTGAGGGTTTATAAGCAAGACCAACTTCATGGGCAAAAAGGGCTTCTGAACAGGACCCCTTGCTTACAAAGGTTTCATGCTTGGCTTAATGCTTTGCTGTTACCGTCTTGAAATTCTTTTTTTTTTTTTTTTTTGAGGCAGAGTTTAGCTCTGTCACCCATGCTGGAGTGCAGTGGTGCGATCTAGGCTCACTGCAACCTCCACTTCCCAGGTTCAAGCGATTCTCCTGCCTCAGCCTCCCGAGTAGCTGGGACTACAGGCACATGCCACCATATCCAGCTAATTTTTTATATTTTTTAAATCGTGACAGGGTTTTACCATGTTGGCCAGGATGGTCTAGATCTCCTGACCTCGTGATCTGCCCACCTCACCCTCCCAAAGTGTTGGCATTACAGGCATGAGCCATTGTGCCCGGCTGAAATTCTTAATAATTTTTGTAAAAAGGGCCCCACATTTTCATTTTGCCCTAGGCCCTACCAATTATGTAGCTGATGCCGTTCAAAAGGAGATACTTGCCAGTGAATAATTAACTGAAGTTGCAAAATTAAATGAGAAGAATTACTTTTCTGATGTGCACTGAATTCTTGCTGTCAGCTTATAACATAGGATTCGTAAGCTCTTATTGTTACTGTTGTGTTGTTAGGAATCATAGTTGTAGAACAGGAGTAGTTAGTACTACTCCACAGTGCCTTATATTGACTCTTCATTTTTCCATGACACAACCTGGGGCATCTTCTGTGTCTCTACTTCCTCATCTATAAAATGTCTGTGACATTACCCTTGCCCTGCTTAACCCCAGATAAGGCAATTGCTAGAATGAAATTGAAATTCAATTGTGACCTGCAACAGTTGAAACTGTAAAGGTTGAAACAGATGGAAAAGATTATTTATTCCTCTCCAGAGCTTGGAGCCTGGGTGGCAAACGCCAGCCAGGGGCTCTAGGGATCTGAGTTTGACTCAGTAGTGAGGCTGCTCTGACCCATGAATACAGAGTAAATATTTCAGGGGTTCCTAAAGCCAGGAAATCAAGCCTTTGAAATCTCAAGAGTCTAACCAGGGCATCCCACTGCTGTCAAAAGGGCTGGGTTGAGGCATCTGGATGCAAATCACAGAAACACAGATAGGGTTAGAGAATTTGGAAGAGAGGAGAGGAAATGCAGCTTGGAAAGATCCTCTGAGCCACAGGAGCATGGTCACCGGCACTCATCTTGGGCACCAGAATTGAGGAGGGAATGGCCAAGGGTGTCAGCCATCTCGGACTAACAGAAGTTTTCCTGTGACCCAGAAGAGAATTGTATTCAGAGTTGCCATTATTTGAATAAGGAAAGGACTCTCCTGTCTCTATTGCATGAAGGAACTTATTTTCCTTTCAGAAATGGAATAAAGCTATCCCATAAAGGGAATAGCTCTTAATAGAGATCTTGAGGAAGGCAGGAAATAACCAGATGGCTCCAGAGCATGCAAGAATGCCTATAGATATTGACTTCTGTAGTACATCCTGAGAGTCTGACTTAAACAATTACAGGGTCTTGCTATGAAGTGCAATGGACAGAGGTGAAAGTAGAAGTTCAAATGAGGCCACAGACAGTGCCAGTTGAAATGAGCCAGGTGTGGTGGCAGGCACCTGTAAGCCCAGCTACTCGGGAGGGTGAGGCAGGAGAATCTCTTGAAACCGGAAGGCAGAGGTTGCAGTGAGCCGAGATCGCGCCACTGCACTCCAGCCTGGGCAACGAGAGCGAAACTCCATCTCAAATAAATAAATAAATAAATGAAAATGCCAGTTGAAAGATGATTTACAAATAATCTTGTCAATGCTTTTTCTCATTGTTGGGAGATGGTGAATAACAGTTTGCTTTATTTCACACTGTCCCTTCGGCATTGCTGGCAAAATGGCCAGTGTGCTCCTCCTTGTCTCTCAGTTCTGATCAGTCCTAGGGAATCAACTTAATTAACCTCACTGTATCTTTGTAGGGAACTTCTAATCTATCTTTATAATAAATAGACTGACTATATTGGTTGCAACTTACCTAAAGAAAGCTTTTCCAGGGACACTTTGTTTTGCAAAAGTTTATCAGAAAATTTTTGTGTAAGTTGGATTATGGTTAAAATTATTGAGTAGAGCTTATTAACAGATTGTGTGCTGAATATCTTGAAAAGTCACCAATTACACCTGATACATATTTTTTAATATGTACGGCTCTTAGCTTGATTAGGGTAGGTGCACTGTTGGGATTTCTATGAGAGAGGAAGGTCAAAATCTTCAAGTAAATGACTTTCCTATTGGCAAAGTGAAGATTATTAATTCATGGTTATTTGAGCTTTACTCTTAGATTTGTACATTGAATCCAAGGTATTAAAAGGCAGGACAGAAACACTTTCATTTTTCCTGCAGCCCACCAGGTAGATCCAAGTAGACAACTTTTTAACTTTCCTCTTTCTGTACTATATTTTGCCCTGCTGAAATGTGGTCTCTTTTGCAAGTGAATTAAAAAAATCAAACTACTTAAATCCCCTAAAGGGAGTATGCATTCAGGCAGCGATTCTGTATCCTGAAATTTCTTCATATTCATGTAGATAGAAAATTCCTGCATGACAAGGTATCCCTCTAAAATACTTATGTAGAAAGCAATTAGTGTGACTTTGAGCTGACAAAACACTCAGTGAATAAGAGAAAGAATTTTTCTTGGTAAGGCCTTATGGTAGAAGGCGATGTATATATAGAGAGAGAGAAGGAGAGGGAGGGAGAGAGAGAGAGAGAGAGAGAGAAATAGTGGCTGGGTGCGGTGGCTCACATGTGTAATCCCAGCACTTTTGGAGGCCAAGAGCGGATCACCTGAGATCAGGAGTTCGAGACCAGACTGGCCAACATGGCGAAACTCCATTATCTACTCAAAATACAGAAATTAGCCAGGCATGGTGATGGGCACCTGTAATCCCAGCTATTTGGGAGGCTGAGGCAGGAGAATTGCTTGAACCTAGGAGATGGAGGTTGCAGTGAGCCGAGGTATGCCATTGCACTCCAGCCAGGGTGACAGAGCAAGACTCTGTCTCAGAGAGAGAGAGAGAGAGAATAAGAGAGAGAGAGAAATAGAAATAGAAATTTATATCTGGTAAAATGCCAGGTATTTGTTATTAGGTCATTTCCATTAGACACGGGCCACACATGAAAGCGGGAGAAGTAACAGGCAGTTTTGACAAACTTCAACACTTGGAATCAGGGCTTAAAGATGATAGCTACAAGCTTATCAGCTTCTGCAATAAGAGAGAGATTTTTTTTCTGTCTACTCTGCTTTAATTGCACAATGGTGAGAAAATTCCTTTCTACCCTGAATACTAGTGCATTTCACTTGTCCAACTTTATATTACCCAATATGAGTTGGGTGTGAATTTTTACACAAAAAGATAAAGACAGCCTTCCTAACTAATGATACATTTATAAGATATTAAAATATTTGCACAGAGAAAGCAAGAAAGTCTTTATTATGGGGCTCGCACAGAGTCTAGTTAATCTGGCAGTATTCATGCACCATGTTGTGAAGATACAAGCACAGGATCCTGCGGGCAGTTACATCAATAGACATTTTGAAGCATTACTGATGTTAGGTACTGGGAAGCCATTCCCCACAAGAAAGTCGAGAGGCTTTTCTTTCACCTCCTCCTTTTGACCTTGGAGTTGGTAAATGTTTAGGTATTGGTACTGACTCTGCAGACCTAAAAATATCAGAAATTGCTGAAATTGTTTCTTGTGCGTGCAGAAAGAATGTCGTTTTTGAGGAGTGAGCATTCCTGAGAAGGCTGTTTTCCTGGCTAAAATAATACAATGTCTTTGGTTGCATATTTCTGTTGGGAAATGAGGAAGAGGGGTTTGTTGTGTTGTGTCAGAATGCAAGGGTAAGGTAGGTAGGAGTATTTGTAGCATCTTGATTTTTTTGCCCCTGAGTTTGTACCCTAGGTTCAGGCTGCAGCAAGAGCTCTAAACCTGGTAAACCAATAGCAAAGAGCCAACCTCTGATCCGTTACTGGTTCAGATCAAAGACTTCCAGCTGCTTTACAAGTTGGCTTAGGAAGGATGAGTCACAATCTAGATCAGTTAGGGAGATTGGAGGTAAAGATGTGGTTGGGCATCTGCATTTGTGCTAAAGAGGGCTTGAGCATTATTACTAAACTTGTGCATTTTGAGAGGCTTTCGTCACAAAGGAGCCTGCAGAGGTGAGTTGGTTGTTGTGCAGAGGTCTGTTCAAGCATAGAGATCCTTGTATGTGAGAAGCTGGTATTGGGGAACATGCTCTGGAGGGCTTCCTGAACTAGTTGGATGGGTGTCATCTGTGCAGGTGCCTACTGGTAACTTAGGTCAAGTCCAGCTCTAGTTTTGATCAGAGCCTTTTTTTTTCTTTTTTTGGTTGGAGTTTCACTCTTGTTGCCCAGGTTAGAGTCTAGAGTGCAGTGGCGCAATCTCGGCTCACCGCAACCTCCGCCTCCTGGGTTCAGGCAATTCTCCTGCCTCAGTCTCCCGAGTAGCTGGGATTACAGGCGCCCACCATGGAGCCCAGCTAATTTTGTATTGTTAATAGAGACAGGGTTTCACCGTGTTGGCCAGGCTGGCCTAGAACTCCTGACTTCATGGTCCACCCACCTCTGCCTCCCAAAGTGCTGGAATTACAGATGTGAGCCACCACGTGCGGCCTGGATCAGAGCTTTTTTAAAGCTACCTGCAGTATTGTCTGAAATCCCTACTGTGCCCCCAGACCAACCAAGAGAGGGCACACCTGTCAGTGAAGGTAGGTTGAAAACTAAGCAATGACCTGATTTATGATATAGGAAAAATTTCCATTGCTTCCCTTAGATCCCAGTTGAGACTGAGGACAAGTCAAGGGAAGGTGACGATGTACTCTTAGAGTTGCAAAAAACCCTTAAAGGCCATTTAGTGTAATCCCTGTATCGCAGTTTTGAAATTATCTCTTCTACCTCTGCTTGAACATCTCTGGTACTGGGGAGCTTGGTGTTTCTGTAGCTCACTCAGTCTCTGGCCATCTTCATTAGTTAACTCTTCCTCATATTGAACTGAAATCTGCCTCCTTTGATACAGGTTCTGATCTGTTGGGCAAGTCACCTACTGCTGATGCATGATCCTTTTGATAATTGAAGACAGCACCTGTGTGTCATTTAATTCTTATCTTTTCCTAGCTAAGTTTCTCTCAATCCTCATCTGACAATTTTGAGACTTCTGTTTTCCATGCATTCTCCTCTCAACAGTCCATGGGCCAAGGTACCAAACTCTTACATAGTATTCCCGGTGAGTCTGACCATTCATTCCCTAAGATGAACCTCATTGCTCTATTGACCATGTGACATTTATGGTCAGATTGCATTGTTGACTCGGCATAGTTTCTAGACAGTCTAAACCCAGCTGCAAGATGCCCCAGTGCTGCTTCACAAAGAACTATAGGGACAGCCAGTGCTTCCGAACAAAAGTATTTCACTTCTGAAAATAGGTCCTGTGACACAGAAAATAATAAAAAATAATAAAGTGGAGGACAGTGTTATCTGGTAATATTTTTTGTTGATGATTTTAGTGTCTATTTTTCTTCTATATATTATTCACTTGTCATTTCCTATGCTACCTAGGACCAGGCCCAAGAAAATATGGAAAAGTGAAACTTACATAAGATTGAGGAGTTTTATTAGTCATATGCATTGTTCACAATAAATCAGGAGTGAACTTGAAACTGCCTTTCTCTCTTCATGCCCCCCACCCCCAACCAATGTGTTATGAATGAATGACATTACCTGCAAATGAATGACATTACCTGCGAAAAATACCTTTTCGCAGAGGAAAAGAGAACTTGGTCACTTACAGATATAGCATTTTTAATTTTTTCTTCCACTAGATTAGAAAATATTCATTTGATTAGCAAATTGTAGTTGTATATATTTATGGGGTACAGTGTGATTTTTCTTATAGTTTAAGTTCTGGGGAACATGTGCAGAACGTGCAGGTTTGTTACATAGGTATATGCATGCCATGGTGGTTTTCTGCAGGCATCAACCCGTCATCTACATTAGGTATTTCTCCTAATGCTCTCCCTCCCTTAGCCCCTCACCCACCTGACAGGCTCTGGTGTGTGATGTTCCTTTCCCTGTGTCCATGTGTTCTCATTGTTCAACTCCCACTTATAAGTGAGGAACTGCAGTGTTTGATTTTCTGTTTTTGTGTCAGTTTGCTGAGAATGATGGTTTCCAACTTCATTCATGTCCCCGTAAAGGATATGCACTCATCCTTTTTTATAGCTGCATAGTATTCCGTGGTGTATATGTGCCACATTTTCTTTATCCAGTCTATCATTGATGGGCATCTGGGCTGGTTCCAAGTCTTTGCTACTGTGAACAGTGCCACAGTACACATACATGTGCATGTATCTTTGTAGTAAAATGATTTATAATCCTTTGGGTATATACCCAGTGATGGAATTGCTGGGTCAAATGGTCTTTCTAGTTCTAGATCTTTGAGGAGTCACCATACTGTCTTCCATAATGGTTGAACTAATTTACACTCCCACCAATTGTGTAAAAGCATTTCTATTTCTCCACATTCTCTCCAGCATCTGTTGTTTCCTGATTTTTTAATGATCGCATTTCTAACTGTTGTGAAATGGTACCTCAATGTGGTTTTGATTTGCATTTCTGTAATGACCAGTGATTATGAGCTTTTTTTTTTTTTGAGACGGAGTTTTGCTCTTGTTACCCAGGCTGGAGTGCAATGGTGCGATCTCGGCTCACCGCAACCTCCGCCTCCTGGGTTCAGGCAATTCTCCTGCCTCAGTCTCCCGAGTAGCTGGGATTACGGGCACGTGCCACCATGCCCAGCTAATTTTTTGTATTTTTAGTAGAGATGGGGTTTCACCATGTTGACCAGGATGGTCTCGATCTCTTGACTTCGTGATCCACCCGCCTCGGCCTCCCAAAGTGCTGGGACTACAGGCGTGAGCCACTGCTCCCAGCCTATGAGCTTTTTTTCATATGTTTGTTTGTTTTGAGACAGAGTTTCGCTCTTGTTGCCCAGGCTGGAGTGCAATGGTGCAATCTCAGTTCGCTGCAACCTCTGCCTCTTGGGTTCATGCAATTCTCCTGCCTCAGCCTCCCCAGTAGCTGGGATTATAAACATGTACCACCATGCCCAGCTAATTTTGTATTTTTTGTAGAGACACGGTTTCTCTACGTTGGTCAGGCAGGTCTTGAACTCCCGACCTCAAGTGAGCTGCCCTCCTCTGCCTCCCAAAGTGCTGGAATTACAGGTGTGAGCCACCACGCCTGGCCACAATGTGATATTTTGATACATGATGACATTGTGCAATGATTAACTCAAACTGACAAATTCATCACCTCTAATACTTAATCTTTTTTATGGTGAAAACATTTAAAATCTACTCTTTTAGCTACTTAATAACTTTTTGTGGTGAAATATTTAAAATATACAATGCATAATTATTTATTACAGTCAGCATTCTGTGATATAGATCACTAAAGCTTACTCCTCCTGTCTAACTGAAACTTTGTATCCTTGGATCAACATCTGTCCTTCTCCATTCTTCTAGATGTTCACTAAGTTTGTTCATTATGTGGGCTAAAAAGTGTGATATATTCTTTATCTAATTAACTAAGTAATAATCCCCAGTAGAACGTAAAGAAAATAGGATTTGGCAGATTTATGTTTCATATAGTTGGATGAGAGAGAGCTCCACCCTTGACATTTACTATATTTACTGTTCTGTCTAACTCCCTTCTTGGGACTGGAGTTCCTGCAGCATCTACCTTATAACTGCATTTGTTCCCACATTTTGACTCACTCCAAAACCAGTTTCAAATACGGTTCCTTGTTTTTGCCCTAAGATTTGCGCTCTGAAAGATAGAGCATGTAAGCTTCTAAAGCACAGCTGATTCATCTTAAGAAGGAAAGATAAATACATTTTCCCTGCAGTTTCAACATTTTCTACAATAAATGCCTAGACATTTTCCTAGTAGGAAAAATAATAAATGCAACAAACTCTTTGTTGTATTTGGAAGTGTTCTGAAAATAACATTTAGTTATGAGGTAAGATGGGCCAGAATTTGCATTTTTTTCAAAGCTTGAAAATGTCTGAACTGATGAATAAAGAATTACATTGGGGCCGGGCGCAGTGGCTCACACCTGTAATCCCAGTGCTTTGGGAGGCCGAGGCGGGCGGATCATGAGGTCAAAAGATCAAGACCATCCTGGCCAACATGGTGAAACCCCGTCTCTACTAAAAATACAAAAAAAAAAAAAAATTAGCTGGCGCACGCCTGTAGTCCCAGCTACTCGGGAGGCTGAGGCAGGAGAATTGCTTGAACCCGGGAGGTGGAGGTTGCAGTGAGCCGAGGTGGTGCCTCTGCATTCCAGCCTGGCACCTGGTGATGGAGTGAGACTCTGTTTAAAAAAAAAAAAAATTGGTCTTCATTGAATACTTCCCTGCCTTTTCATGCAGAACAGCACAGGCATTGTAAACATGTGTACTGGCTTTGATTTTTGTCTTCTTCCAGCTGGCAATGGGATAGGTTGGCTGTGCCCAAATGTCTTCACTAAGAGCTCCCTTATTTTTGAAGATGTGGAATTAGCTATGGAAAGCAAAATTCCTCTTGTTGTGCCCTTGGGACCCTGGCCTATTTGGCCACATTCCATCCCTGCCCTGGTCTCTTCCCTCCTCTTTGTCCAACAGTTTATAAAGAGCAGAGTATACAGTGGATGACAATATTTTATGCAGCTAAAGGGGCATTTCATGATCCTTTTCAGATAAACAAACTGGGATAGAAGAATATAAAATATTAACTTCCACCCCAAAAGAAGCCACCTCATCTTTGTTTTAATGAAAATTTGTTAAAGTTCTGAGGTTAAAAATTAATAGAAACCTTAGGGAAAATATGCTTCTTGTTTAGAGAAAGTGGGACCATCAACCAGCAAAAGTATTTCATTGAATTTCACTTGAATGGCTGCAGGTGAACACTTGATCTGAGAGTGGTACAGATCTCTTTGTCTTTCTGCTCACCCTCTTTCTCTTCCCTCAACCTAATCAGTTAAGGGTCAGCTCTCTGAAGTAATTGCAATCCATTTTATTCAGACTATGAAACATCTTATTACTGAGTGCCAGATAAGTACCCCATTGCTGTCTACTGTCAAACAGGAAGTCAAAAAATAAATTCAACATCTAGCTCCACTATTAATTAGTTGGGTGATCTTGATCTCGTTTCCAGTTTTCTCCTTTTTAAAATGGGAGGAACAATAATATTTGCTGTGCCTTCTTCACAGGGTTATTGTGAGGGCAAGTGAGAAAGTACATATAAACACACATTATAAAATATAATGTGATATATAATTGTGAAGTATTATATTGTTAATTGTAATATGTATAAGTAACTTTTTAGATGTGGAAAACAATATTGCATTGAATATTAGTGGCATTTATTGCCCCAGTGAAATTATTACAACTGTAGATTTTAGTGTATAATACTGATTCTCGGATAAAATTTGCAGACATGTTTTGATGTACTTTATAAAAATAAGAGTCATTCAGCTGAATTAGACTCCAACATTTTCTTACAATTGGTCACTTTTCATGAGTGTAAAAAAAGGTGGTTTACCCAATTCTGAAATAGCTTTTAGTTGACAACCCTTCATATGTGACACAGTAGTCTAGATGTTACATTCCAAATATCTATAGTTTAAGGAATATAAAACTTTTGAACAGTAGGAATTTGCCAAACATTATGTAATCCTCCTGAGTAATGGGGATGGGAAAGTTTTGTGATACATTTTATTTTCTCTAATCTAGAAGTTAAACTGTTTGGTTCATTTCAAAAAAAAATAGTGAATAACAAGGAAGAGGCATTGTAGCTTGCAGGGCAGAATGGGTTTATTCTGAAGCACACAGGTGCCAATGCAATGAATTTGATATTGACTCCTCCAACGAAGACTGGAGGAGCCAGAACAGAGGAGCAATTTGAGGCTCAGTGAACTGCCCAGATATCAAGGAAGAAGGAGGTACACAGTATGCAGCTTCTCCGGGGGAGAAGACTCAGAGTCTCTACAAATTATAAGTAGGGGAGGAGGAAAGACAGTGATGGAAGGAGGAAGAGAAGTAATGTTTGCGGGTAACTACTTGAAAAGTATTTTAAGTTTTGCAGTTTTAATTGAATTTAATTTAATTTTATTTTTGAGACAGAGTCTTGATCTGTCTCCCAGGCTTGAGTGCAGTGGCACAGTCCACAGCTCACTGCAGCCTTGACTAGGCTCAAGTGATTTTCCCACCTTAGCTGCCTGAGTAGCTGGGACCACAGGCTCCCATCACCTTGCTTGGGTAATTTTTTTTTTTTTTCTTAAGATGGAGTCTCGCTCTGTCACCCAGACTGTGACACTGTGAGGTAATACATATGTTAATTAGTTTGACTTAGCCATTTCACAATGTATATATATTTCTTTTTTTTTTTTTTTTTTTTACAATGTATATATATTTCAATAAACATCATATACACGATAAATATATGCATTTTTGGTCAACTAGAAATGAACTAATTTTTAAAAACTATGTCTATTGATAGAGGACTGTTTTTTATTTCAATAGTTTTTGGGGTACAGGTGGTTTTTGTTTACATAGATAAGTTCTTTGGAGGTGATTTCTGAGCTTTGGGTGTACCAGTCACCTGAGCAATATACACTGTACCTAATATGTAGGGTTTTTTTGAGATGGTGTCTTGCTCTGTTGCCCAGGCTGGAGTGTAGTGGCATGATCACGGCTCACTGCAACCTCTGCCTCCCAGGTTCAAGCAATTCTCCTGTCTCAGCCTCCTGAATAGCTGGGATTACAGGCATGTGGCTCCACGCCTGGCTAATTTTTATATTTTTAGTAGAGATGGGGTTTCACCATGTTAGTCAGGATGGTCTTGAACTCTTGATCTTGTGATCTGCCCGTCTTGGCCTCCCAAAGTGCTTAGATTACTAGGCATGAGCCACCGAGCCCATCTGTAATAGGTAGTGTTTTATTGCCCACTGTCCACCATCCTTTCCCCCTGAGTCCCCAAAGTTCATTATATCATTCTTATGCCTTTGCATTCTCATAGCTTAGCTCCCACTTATTAGTGGGAAAATACAATATTTGGTTTTCCATTCCTGAGTTACTTCACTTAGAATAATGGCCTCCAGCTCCATCCAAGTTGCTTCAAAAGACATTATTTCATTCTTTTTATGACTGAGTAGTATTCCATGGTGCATATATACCACATATTCTTTATGTATTCATTTGTTGATGGTCACTTAGGTTGGTTTCATATTTTTGCAATTGCGAATTATGCTGCTATTAATATAAACTTGCATATGCATGTGTCTCTTAATTACCTCTTTTGTTTTAGGTAGATGCCCAGTTGTGGGATTATTGGATCAAATGAAACTTCTGCTTTCAGTTCTTTAAGTAATCTCAATACCATTTTCGATAATGGTTGTACTAGTTTACATTCCCACCAGCAGTGTAAAAGTTTTCCCTTTTTATCACATCCATGCCAACATCTATTATTTTTTGATTTTTAAATTATGGCCACTTTTGCAGAAGTAAGGTGGTATTTCTTTGTCAGTAGTGACATCACAAAATCCTATCAACTCCAAGGTCTAGAGGAGGAGGTAGAGGGAACAATGCTCCTAGATGTTTTGTGAGGAAGGGCCTCTCTGTCTGTAACATCAATAATACTTCACCTGTCTATTGGTCCAACCACCAGGCATAGTCATTTGCTTGAATCTTCACAATGTAGTGTATGAATATTGCTAGGTTAACTGGGCTCTTGCAAGCCCCATAGTAAAGATTCCCTGACTTTCTCTGTATGAATAGCTTGTAAAAGTATCATTGATTATGAAGGCTGTTTTTCACTTTTTTTGTAAAAAATTATGCCCAACTCATATCAGATAATGTAAAACTGGACAAGCAAAAATACATTACTTTTATAGGTGAATAGAAATTTTCTATTCACCATTTAATTGCACCACTGTGCAATTAAAGCAGAATAAAGAGAAAACACTCAAGTGTTGGAGTTTGTCAAAACTGCCTGTCACTTGTCCCTCCCTCATCTGTGTGTCCCTTTCTTACATACATCTACTCAAAATGATATAATAACAAACTATACAGATACACAGCTGTAAAAATATGTGATATATCCCATAATATTGCACAATTCATGTCTGTGACCACAAAGATTTTGTCATCTGTTTCAGCTGTTTCTATGTTTCCTCTACATGCCCATAAGCATCTTATGGGTAGAAGTTTATCTTCTTTATGTCCCATGGAGGGCCTAGCACAGTACCTTCTATAGAGATGTTCAGTCAATGAATGAATGCATGAAGAATAGAATCAGTATGTATGTGTTGGTATGTATCCATGTGTTGGTTATTTGCACAGTTATGTGGTGTAAAGTGACAAGCTACAGACAAGCAAACATTGAGTGGGACAGAACTGTCTCCAGGTTACCACCAGTACAAACTACGGAGGAGAATAATTAAAAGAATAAAGAAGGACCCAAACACACTGACCCACATCTCTTTCTAGTACACACAATTACATGTTAGAGAAGCACATATTGATAGTTACTAAGAATCTCTCTTTTAAAAAAGGCTTTTTTGTTACCACACATTCCTGAATGTTAGGCAGGTGGCTATTAGTATTTGTGACCTTTGCTGACACTTATTTCCTCAAAAAAAAAGATGAGAGACTAAGGAGGTTGTATAACCAAGCAGTGGCCTGTGACATCCCAAATAGCCTTTTGTTTAACACCAAGTCTGTTAATGAGGCATCTGATTGCACCTGCCAGATGTGTGGATTGTTCCAGAAATCAATGACTCCATTCAACTGGGAACCTCCTGAGTTAATTTGGCCTTTAGCCATCTCATTCTTTGTGTGGTGACATTGATGGTTGAGGAAGCATCAAATAAGCTATCTAAAGCCTGCTACAACAACAACAAAAAATCCCAACAAAGTGAGAATTAGTTATTTTAATTATTTAACATAAAACGTAAAGTTTCTGATATATTTGGCTAGGTGATATGATTGAATTGCTGACAACATAATTTTCTTTGTTATATACATGAGTAGAAGAGGAAGATCAGTTTCTTAGTTGTTTTCAGGATTAAATACTGTTTTGAAAATCAAGAAAAGGGAAAATTAGGACAGATGCCACCTTTTCAATTACCAATCTCTTTCAGGATAGTAAGAGCAGACTTAAGATTCCAAAGACTGTACTAATTAGAGGCTATGCTACTAATTATCAGTATAATTTGGAACAAGCCTTCCTCTCTAGGGCCTTAATTACCTTGTTAGTAGATCCAGACATTGGACCAAATATCTATGGGCCTTTTCAGCTTTGAGTGTTTGTGACTTTGTGAAACATCTTTGCCCTTATTGTTTTATACAGTGCCATGTTGGAGTGATAACCAATAGGGCAGTAAGAGTCATATACTTTGGGGGGTATTTCTTTGAGCATACTCCCACGGTGAAAGAGTGCCTTAGCTTCTAGAGCTGTGTTGTCTAGTACCAAAGATAGGTAAAATGTAAAATATGTACCACATTTCCAAGACTTAGTCTGAAAAATTTATAAAATATGCCATTATTTGTTCTGTTTATTATGTGTGGAAATGATAACATTTTGGATATGTTTGGTTATATAAAATATATTATGAAAATAATTTACCTGTTACTTTTCACTTCTAAAAATATGCTCTTCCAAATATTTAAAATTACACCCATGACTCCTATATTTCTATTGGAAAATCCTGGTCTAGAGAGTTACTCCTGCTACATTTGACCTGAGTTCAAGTTAAAAAACCTCCCAAGGTTGAAACCATCCAAACTAGTTGCAGTTAGTCTTTGGATGTACACTGGAATCACATTGGCATCTTTTGAAAAATATGGGCCAGAGCTCAGTGGCTCATGCCTGTAATCCCAGTATTTGGGGAGGCCAAGGCAGTTGGATCACCTGAGGTCAGGAGTTTGAGACCAATCTGACCAACATGGAGAAACCCCATCTCTACTAAAAATACAAAAGTTAGCTGTTTTGGAGGTGCATGCCTGTAATCTCAGCTACTTGGGAGGCTGAGGCAGGAGAATTGCTTGAACCCAGGAGACAGAGGTTGTGGTGAGCTGATATTGTGCCATAGCACGCCAGCATGGGCAACAAGAGTGAAACTCTGTCTCAAAAAAAAACATGAAAAATATGATTCTTATTAAACTGACTCATAGTGATTTTTCTTATATGCTCTGATTTTTTTCTGTAAGGCCATGAGTGGTGTAATCATAAAAAAAATAAGACTTTGTTATATGTATGCCAGAAACTTGTGTACATCCAAGTTGGACAGCTGCTGGATTAAGAGGGCATGAACCACTGAAGCAGGCTTAGTGATTGACACTTAACCATTCTCAAGGGCAAAACTGTTTAGCTCTTTAGTACTTAAAAATCAAGCAACCAGACAGGAATTATTATCTTGAATTAATTCTGTCTTAGCTGCTGCTGCTTGTTTGCGTTTCTGAAAATCAGTTTATTACATTCCATCTCATCTCCCATCATCTCCCAGGGAGATACTTGACATTGCTTGGTTTGTTTTCAGAGGGGAAAATGGAGCTCAGGAAGTGTGACTATCTCCTAGGTAAAGAAAATTTCTTCCAGCAGATTTTTTCTTTCTAGTGCGGGCGTTTTTTTAGACTCCTAATAGAATGAAGGAAGTAAAAGTGATCAATGTGGGTTGATAGAAATTGGATGGACTTCTAACATGGAGCAAGCAGCCATTGATTTCATGTTGATTTCTGGCAGCATAGGCTGTTTTTTTAGCCTCATCATCAAATTTTGGAGTTCACTCTCACTGAAGTCTGCCATCCCTATATGATCATAATATCTATAATTACTTGTGGTTAGTCTCTAGATATGGGCCTTAGGTAAGAAGGGAAGCTGCTCTTTCCTTTTCTAATTGTCCTCTTGATTCTCAGAGGCATAGGTACTTGCCCAACTCCTATGGATGACTAAAATTGGAATCCTGGTAATGAATTTAGAGCAGATTTTCAAAATAACTAAAAACCCTAAGCTTTTAAATCAGACTCTATTGAATTGTATCTTGTGATCCTGGTAAGTCATACGAATTTCCTGTTACCACAAGTACTTAAAAAAGAGATGGTGAGCTACTGTGATCATGAATGTCCATATTTGGTGCCACCTTTAGTGGTGGTGCTATCTTGTCAACGTAGTAAAGCGTTGATAAAAGTTCCAGTAAATAATCCTATGTGTCCGCAGTACCTTGAAACTCTACCAATCCTCTGCCTAAGGTTTTTGATCAAATACTACTTCCCTGAGTGAAAGATTAAATTAAAGGTGTATTTGTTGTTTGAGATGTTTTGGAGTGGCTCTGCCACCACTAGCTGTATTGTCTTGGGCACATAACTTCTCTGATCTCCACTTGTAAAACAGGAATCATGATACTATCCACTGCATAGTCTTGTGAAGATTTCATGAGTCGCTTTACCTGTTTCCTACACCTTGCACAGTGATTTCTCCAGAATAGAAGCTAAAGAAAGGTTGGTAGAATGAATAGATGAATGAATTCATAAATATTAATCTTGTAAAAGTATATGCTTACAGAGTTGCCCTCTGTTTGGTCAGTCTAAAGGTACCAGAGTTCAATTTGGTAGCTAACTCTCAAAGCCTAATTAGTTTCTCTATCAGATACTTAAATTCAACTTATCTCCATTCCCCTGGCATTTTTTCTTGTGTTTTTTTGTTTGTTTGTTTGTTTGTTTTTTGTTTTTTTGTGTGTGTGTGTGATGGAGTTTTCGCTCTTGTTGCCCAGGCTGGAGTGCAATGGTGCGATCTTGGCTCACCAGAGCCTCCGCCTACCAGGTTCAAGAGATTCTCCTGCCTCAGCCTCTTGAATAGCTGTGATTACAGTCATGTGCCACCACACCTGGCTAATTTTGTATTTTTAGTAGAGACAGGGTTTCTCCATGTTGGCCAAGCTGGTCTCGAACTCCTGACTTTGTAGTCCACCTGCCTTGGCCTCCCAAAGTGTTGGGATTACAGGCATGACCCACCTTGCCCAGCCTCTTTTTTCTTTTCTTTTCTTTTCTTTTCTTTTTTTTTTTTTTTTCTGAGGTGGAGTCTCACTCTGTTGCCCAGGCTGGAGTGCAGTGGCACAATTTCAGCTCACTGCAACCTCCGCCTCCTGGGTTCAAGTGATTCACCTGCCTCAGCCTCCCAAGTAGCTGGGATTACAGGGGCACACCACCATGCCCAGCTAATTTTTGGATTTTTAGTAAAGAAGGGGTTTCACCATGTTGGCCAGGATGGTCTCGATCTCCTGATCTCGTGGTCCACCCGCCTCTACCTCCCAAAGTACTGGTGTGAGCGACATGAAAATGTGCCCAGCCGCATTTTCATAAAATCGAGGCTAGACATAGATGGAAAGCTAGTAAAAGCACCTCTACCACTTTCTACGACAGTACACATTTTGCAAAGATAGAGATATTTTAGAGGGTCAGATTGTCCCCAAATGTAAAAGATAAATGAGGGTAAGCTATAGTCGAATATAAACAAATTTTACTAAATAAAGAGTCATTAAAATGGACAAGCACACAAGCACGTATTGGATCAGTATTTAAATATTATTGAGACATGTACATGTAATTACTTGAACAAAAAGGTAGAATTCTTTGAATTACTTATATAACTCCCTGCCCAAAATAGAACAATAAGTAACTAGGGCCCAACTGCTTTTTAAAAACAGCTGTAAGAAGATAGCAATATTAACTCATCAAAGAGACATTACATGGAGCGATGGATTTAGATTTTTTTTGTGTCAGGTAAAGTTTGAAAAGATAAAATCACCCTTTGTTATTTAGGACAGATTTTCTGAAAGTCCATTGTCATACTATAGTTATAACGTAAATCACATTTGAATGAAAAACTTCAAGAAGAATGAAACTGGAAACCTCTTGTTTTTAGGTAGTTGTGGCTACAGTGAATACAAATGACATGCTTTGAAGTTATGTAAAGTGTAGAAAGATTCAACCCTGGCATGATTCCATGGAATGCCAATTATAAAGCCAGGTCAACTGCACAGCTTCATTTTATTATTTTTTAATCTCATAAATTATTTTCTTTTGACATCTCCATCCTACAAGCTCTATGGAATAGGGGAAGGGAACTTTCACATGTATGGGGACAGCGTGAGAAAGAGAAAGCAGATGCAACCAGGATAAAAAGGCTGGATGTAGTCAGTCCGGAAGGTGCTATGACGAGCTGGTTCACAGAGTCATCTGGGGCTTTACCCTAGCCCATATGCATAGGCAAACATAAAAACATATGCATTCACAATATCATTATTTTCAATTTAGTTAACAGCTTTTCAAATCAACATGGTGTTTCTTTGCAATTAACTGTAATTACAAATCTGAGAAACATTTTTTTCTGGCTAATTACTTTCCTGCTTCTTGTTCCATCATTTTCATTGAATTCTAAAAAAAGTAACTGCCATTTTGACAAGTGTTTAGTGTTTTTAAACTGATTGTGTATGCCCTATTACATAAGTACTTTATACATACATTTCCACAAACTTTTCCCCAATCCAAAAATGTCTATAAATGTTTGCAGCGACTCCCTATCTACAGGCTGTTTGCACATTCATTCTCACGCCTATGATTGCTTGGAAGAGACTGTCACCGCTGCCAAGGAAAAACATTTTTGATGATAGAACTGCCAATTAATCAGTGGCAGATGAGAGAAGAATTGGCTCCATATTTTCTGATGGCAGTTGGCCACTTGGCGGCAGGCCACCAAGTGAGTTATTGATCCAATGGAACTCAGCCTGCTTGGATTGCCATGATTGACTTTCTGTCATCAGGCTATTACAACCGTGTGCCTTGAGGAGATGAAAGAAATTTTAAAGGACTAAACAGGTTTAAACTATCTCAAGTGAACGATATGATAAGTATTGGCAAGCTGAATGGCAGAAATGCTGACCACTTGGATTTAGATGTATTGAATGAGCCTCTGAAATTCAATTAACTGGCCCAGATAGCTTCTGAAATGCTGTTTGTAGGTGAGGAAGGAGATTAAACAGTACTGATACTTGAAAGGAATTCTTTATTAGGGGGACAGAATAAATGGAGGGACACTAAAGAGATAGGATCAAGATCCAGTTCAGATGCTTGTTAGCTGTGTGACTTCTCTTTGTATATATTTTTTGTTGTTGTTTTTTGAGACAGAGTCTCCCTCTGTCACCCAGGCTGGAGTGCAGTGGCACAATCTTGGCTCACTGCCACCTCCGCCTCCTGGGTTCAAGTGATTCTCCTGTCTCAGCCTCCCAAGTAGCTGGAATTACAGACATGCACCACCAGATCCAGCTAATTTTTGTATTTTTGTGGAGACAAGCTTTACCATGTTGGCCAGGCCAGTCTCAAACTCCTGACCTCAAGAGATCCACCCATGTTGGTCTCGCAAAGTGCTGGGATTATAGGTGTGAGCTGCCATGCCTGGCCTCTTTGTATAATGTTTTTAGGGGGATAAATTAGATAATGTGGTCAAAGCATCTAGGACAGTACTTGACCCAGAGTTGGTTCTCAGAAATGTCATTCTTTTTTCCTGTAAATCTTAGAGTTGTGCTATTTTATAAAGAACCGAGTTTTGGGGATCAATTCATTCTCAGAAAATTTATTTTTATTTATTTATTCATTATGGCAGAGGAATGACTATGAACTTGTAGACCTATATATTTTTATGAACATCTAAAACCTTTCTACCATTGCGTTATAAACATTTTAACCTGTTATTTATCTTACCAGGTGCTAAGATAATGAAACAATAATCTTTAATTATTTTATTTTAGAATTATCAATTATTTTATTTTCAGTGATTTAAAATTGTGATGTAAAAGGAATATCAGAATTGGAATACATTTGGACTGGCCAATAAAGGCATATTTTTCCAGAATATGTGCAGCTATTGTGTAAAAAATGATGTACTGTATGAAAGCTATATTTTCTTTTCTTTTCCTTTTTTTTTTGAGACGGAGTTTTGCTCTTGTCTCCCAGGCTAGACTGCAATGGCACAATCTCGGCTTACTGCAACCTCCACTTCTCAGCTTCAAGAGATTCTTCTGTCTCAGCCTCCTGAGTAGCTGGGATTACAGGCGTCTGCCATCTCGCCTGGCTAATTTTTTGTATTTTTAGTAGAGACCAGGTTTCACCATGTTGGCCAGACTGGGCTTGAACTCCTGATCTCAGGTGATCCACCCACCTTGCCCTTCCAAAGTGCTGGGATTACAGGCGTGAGCCACCGCACCTGGTCAAAAGTTATATTTTCTTTATAGGTTTCTGCCCCTTTGTTCAATTCTCTTGGAAGCCGTTGATATTTGTTCTCCTAATTTCTAGTGTGGCAAGGCAAAGAATAATGAATTATCTCTAATGGAACCACTGACAGTGACAATTGATGGCTGCTTCTCTGTATCGGTGTGAATGATAGACTGGTAGCTCACAGCCATTCTATCACACACAACTCACCTCAACCTAGATGGCTGATTTCTGCATGGCTCAGCCTTCTTTCATCTATTCATTTTTTTCTTTTCTTTTCTTTTTAAGAATGGAATCTCACTGTCTTGCTCAGGCTGGAATGCAGTGGCTTGATCATAACTCACCGCAGCTGCCAACTCCTGAGCCTAAGTCATTTTTCCGCCTCAGCCTCTAGAGAAGCTCAGACTTCAGGCATACACCACAATGCCTAGCTAATGAATTTTTATTGTTGTTTACACATTGGGTTTCTCTGTGTTGCCCAGGCTGGTCTCAAACTCCTGGCGTCAAGTGGTCTTCCTGCCTCCCTCCAAAGTCACCGGGATTGCAGTGGCAAGCCACCATGTTTGGCTTGTTTATTCTTTGGGAACACTTATGAGCCCAGTATTAAGTGGCTACAGTCATTGTGACAAATAATTCATTTAGAAAGTATTTGTTGAGTCTATTTACTGGGTCAGAGACAGGTCAGGACCAGCCTGACCAACATGGTGAAACCTCGTCTCAACTGAAAATACAAAAATTAGCCAGATGTGGTGGCGAGTGCCTGTAATTGCAGCTACTCCGGAGGCTGAGGCATTAGAATTGCTTGAGTCTGGCAGACAGAGGTTGCAGTGAGCTGAGATCGCGCCATTGCACTCCAGCCTGGGTGACAGACTGAGACTCCATCTCAAAAAAAAAAAAAAGAAAAAGAAAAAGAAAAGAAATAGGTTGAATAGAGCCATGGCCTGTTAATGATGAGTCTTTTGAAGTGGCCAGAGTGGAATAGCCTGGACGGTTCCACATGCTGAGGAAAATCACAGAAGGCACTGAATGCCAAGATAGGTCACTGGATTTTGTTGAGTAGGCAGTGGAGACTGGCGTGTTTTTTCTTCTTCTAACCATGCTTTAGGATGGAGGCAGTAGTAATTCATAATGATGGCTCTGGAGTCAGACTGTTTGGGTTAAATGTAGCTCTGCCACTCACTAGCTGTGTGAACTTAAGCAAGTCTCTTAGGCTTTGTGTCCGATGGGGCCTTAATAAAACTACACTCCACAGGTACAATCAATGAGGATTGGTTTAGTTTTGTTTAGTCTTGTTAGAACCATGCCTAACAAGAGAGAACACTATATAAGTGTCACTTGTTGTTAGTAGTAGTAGCAGCAGCAGTAATAGTTGTGACATAATTGGTAGCAACTTTAGGAAATTCTTGTGTTGGAAGCTTGTAGGAACATGCTTGGGATGACCTGGCATAGCTGAGAAAACCAGGAGTGAACCTCAGGGACTATTGAGAAATGATCAATATTATGTACACTCTTTGCAAATTGTCGAGGTACACCTGAGTTGAACCACATAATAGCTCCATAAATAGCTGGTCCTCAACAGATAAAAATGGCCTAGCCAGAATGTTGACAGCCAAGGCAATGTGGGCAACCAATAAAATGTCATGTCTGAGCTAGAGAGTTTCAGAGAGCTCCTCCATCTATGATACAAACCACATCATCAGGAGAGCTTGCAAACAGTAAGGTTCACCTGAGGTTAAACCTAAGGCTGTTCATAAAATCTAGCAATAAAAGTATTTCTTTCCCATGTCCCAGGTGTCTTAGTTTTCGCACCCCTACCTCAACTTGAAATGTTTAATATGAAAGTGTGACTATCTGCGAGTATCACTAAAGTATTCTCACAGGAGGCAGGTTCACTAGAAATAGGCACAGCCTGGGAACAATGATCTGCAAAGCTCTGGAAACTACTTTTGTTCGCATTAACCCTCACTCAAGTACAGCTGCATTTAGCAACTGGTCCATGATTTGGTCCATTCCCATTGCATACCAAACTGCAGACTCAGCAGATGAATGTCAATGTAAACATGACTCTTTCTTACGGGATGCCCTAACCTTTGGTTCATTTCCTCTGGTTCTTGGTCATCACTAAGCACAAAGGCTGCTGCTACAAGACAGACACACCTTAGTGAGTAGTGGAAACTCCACAAATCTTCCCTCTCAAATGAACGTTAGCACAGTGATCTCTGAAGTCCCTTTGCAGACAGATTGACAAAAAGCTGCTGGAAGTTTCTGAGACACTGAAGAATTACAGCGGACCTCTTTTTGAGAACTCTGTGGCTTATACTCTCAAAGCTCTAAGCATACATTGTTTTGTAGCCCTAAAAGTTGGAACTCACAATGAATTGCAAAAATTACTACTATTATTATTATTACTATTTTTTTTTGGAGACAGAGTTTTGCTCTTGTTGCCCAGGCTGAAGCAACCTCTGCCTCCCGGGTTCAAGTGATTCTCATGCCTCAGCCTCGTGAGTAGCTGGGATTACAGGCATGCGCCACCAGGCCCAGTTGATTTTGTATTTTTAGTAGAGGTGGGGTTTCTCCATATTGGTCAGGCTGGTCTCAAACTGCCGACCTCAGGTGATCCTCCCACCTCAGCCTCCCAAAGTGCTGGGATTAGAGGCATGAGCCACCACACCCCGCCAAGTTGGAAAAATTATCATACGTCTTAATCAGAAAAGGATTGAGGGCAGCTAGTAACAGATATTCTGCCAGTAGTCCCACAGCCCTCCAAGGCTTAAGCCTTAAGTATCTTCTTCCCAATTTATGTGTCTTGCATCATAAAATGGGTCTAAAATAACATGTTTTGATATGCATTAATTAAGCCTTTAGCTAAAAAAAATATTTTTGCCTCCTTGGAGTATTTTTTTGAGAGGGGATGTTTTGGATGGGTCCTGTTTGTTTAAAAAGTCTATCCTGGCCGGGCGCTGTGGCTCACGCCTGTAATCCCAACACTTTGGGAGGCCAAGGTGGGTGGATCACGAGGTCAAGAGATCGAGACCGTCCTGGTCAACATGATGAAACCCCATCTCTACTAAAAATACAAAAAATTAGCTGGGCAAGGTGGCGCACGCCTGTAATCCCAGCTACTCGGGAGGCTGAGGCAGGAGAATTGCCTGAACCCAGGAGGCGGAGGTTGCGGTGAGCGAAACTCCGTCTCAAAAAAAAAAGTCTATCCAAGGGAATTAACCAAAATAATGTCCTTTTGGCAAGAAGAGACTCAAAATAATTCATAGAACTGGAAATGTAGAAATGAGAGAGCCTACATTCAGAGGTGTTAGGTTCGGCAAACAGAACATGGCATTTGAGTTCAAGCCCACCTGTATGACCTTGAGTAAACCAATGTTTACACTAAGTATTTTTATCTGAAAATATATGGCAAAGAAGATGTGCCTACATCCCAGAATTGTGGTGAAGGAGGGTTAACTAAAATACTATACTTTCGGAAATAGTTTGTAAATTGCAAAGTGCTATTAAAATGTAAGGAATTACTATTATGATCATCACTGTCTGAGGTCCTACAGCTTATAGCTACCTAGTCAGAGTTTTTTGAAAATGAAAGACAGAGAGAGAGAGAGAGAGAGAGAGAGAGAGAGAGAGAGAGAGAGGGAGAGGAGGCCAGGCTCAGTGGCTCACACCTATAATTCCAGCACATTGGGAGGCCGAGGCAGGCGGATCATGAGGTCAAGAGATTAAGACTATCCTGGCTAACACAGAGAAACCCTGTCTCTACTAAAAATACAAAAAAAATTAGCTGGGCATGGTAGCATGCGCCCGTAGTCCCAGCTACTTGGGAAGCTGAAGCAGGAGAATCGCTTGAACCCGGCAGGCGGAGATTGCAGTGAGATTGCCCAACTGCACTCTAGCCTGGGCAACGAAGCAAGATCCTGTCTCAAACGAAAAAAAAAAAAAAAAAAAAAAAAGCAAGCAAGCAAGCAAACACTCTTATCTTTCCCCACTAGATGGCAGGCTAGCCACTTGGTACTGACTGGGTTAGGACTAGAAACGACAGCAACATTCTGGATTGTGAGGCAGCACAGGCATAGCAATGGACAAAGGGTGAATTACAAATCATGAAAAGCAGAGTAAGCCTGTATCCCATTGGTTTCCAGTTTACCAACATTTCATGTGTATGAAAACACGGTCTTTTCCTTTTGACTGTGAGAAAGAGGATAACTAAACACATAATTTCTCAAAGAAGGAAAATGTTTAGCCCACTCAGTTACAGCTAACAGACATAATGATTATTTGTAACACCACTTTACAGGTAATGTCTTCGTCTCTATCAAGGATTGACGAACTGCTTCTGTAACAGTAAATATTTCTGGATTTGTAGGCTATATGATTTATATGGAAACTATTCAACTTTGCCATTGTAGCAGGAAAGCAGCTTTAGACAGTATGAAAATAAGTGAGCATCAATAGATTACTATAAACTTCTATTTATTATTATTATTTTTAATAAAGATGGGGGTTTCACCATGATGGCCAGGCTGGACTTGAACTCCTGACCTCAGGTGATTCACCCGCCTCGGCCTCCCAAAGTGCTAGGATTACAGGCGTGAGCCACCGCACCCGACTACTATAAACTTTTATTTATGGATACCGAATTTTGAAATATACATAACTTACACTTGTCACAAAATATTCTTTTGACTTTTAGAGCACAAAAAAAATGTAAACATTGTTTTTAGGTGAAAGATCATACAAACAGTGACCGCAGGGCTGATTTGACTGGCAAGCAGTAGTTTGCAGATCCTTGGGCTAATGTTAAAGACTTCTTAGCTTTCAGATTGGCAATCTCCTCGATCTACATATTTACAACTTTCATAACAAATATTGCAATGTGGTTAGTATAGTTTTTGCATGTATAAATTACTAAAAATCCCTGTGGTAATTTTGCCTATGTCTGTTATTATCTTGTTTGTTAAAGAGTATAGAGAAAAAAATTCAAGTGGTAGGCTGGGTGTGGTGGCTCATGCCTGTAATCCAAGCTCTTGGGAAGCCGAGGTTGACCGGTCATGTGAAGTCAGGAGTTCGAAACCAGCCTGGCCAACATGGTGAAACCCCATCTCTACAAAAAAAGAAAAAAGACAAAAATTAGCTGGGCATAGTGGTGGATGCCTGAAATCCCAGCTACTTAGGAGGCTGAGGCAGGAGAATCACTGGAACCCAAGAGGCAGAGATTGCAGTGAGCTGAGATTGTGCCACTGCAGTCCAGCCTGGGTGACAGAGCGAGATTCTGTCTCAAAAAAAAAAAAAAAAAAAATTCAAGTAGTTGGTATATTGTTCTTAGAGTTGTCAGAAAGAAACAAAGCACACAGTTAAATGTGAATTTCAGTTAAAAAAACAAAAACTGAAAGGGATTCCTGTTTCTCTGAGATTCCATTTTAACCCGGTGAACTAAATTGGTAACTCTGACATTTATTCTTGTTCTGACTGATCTTCATTTATTAAGGCCTTAATAAATGAAATTGAAGATCTGAAGACAGGTCTCCTTCAGTAAAGTATGTCTTTTGGGAATTGGGAGAAATATAGATCTTCACTGGCGCAGTTGTTTTCCCTGCACTTTACCACATTAAAACACCTGGATGGCATAAACAGCTGTTTTTCACATCTATTTCCTAGAAGAACAGTTTCTGAGCTGCCAGTCTCAGTTGGACAAGCCATTTAAAATGCTTTGTAAGAAACTCAAAGTAACCTGTGGACAAGACCTTGCCGTTTTACGTTGCAAAGGGCTTCAGAGAAATTTGAGGTCTTAGAAAGGAATTGAGTGGAAAGAGCAAAGAAAACCTCCCAGGCTGGTGGTGGTCAATGACAGACACTGAGTGTCCTTCAGGCGGTTTCTCAACAGAAAGTGCATCCTCCTCACAAAGCTTTTTAATACTCCTTGACGGAGGTTTCAAGCGTGCACAGGCCTGTTTTAGCGAGGGTTCTGTTTTGGGTGTATCTGTTAGGGTTCATTACTGGTATTAAATATTGACCCACTTTGAATTTGCTTGGCGAATTTTTCACACTAGATATCGAATGTTAAATACTCTCCAAATCTGATGTTCTTTCCGGTTTTAAGATTTAATGCCGTTAAGATCTAATCCAACCACGAATTTTACAGTTGTTGAATAACGGACAGACCCTTGAAGGGTCTTTTACCGCTCTGGACTCGAGCTGGTTAATCCTGCTGCGGAGACGGGGAGGGGCGGGGACGGGGGTGGTGGTGAGTGATGTAACTGAGGAAGAGTCACTGGCACACTGCAACCAGGTCAGAAGTGTCAGCAGTCAGCCCTCCCCTCCTTGCGGAGTGGGGGAAGGCGGCGACCCCGCCCAGTGCAGAGGGAGGCGGGTCTCCAGCAGACGGGCACTAGAGAGGCCATCCGCGGGAGGGAGGTCTCTCCAGAGAGCAGCCGGGTGACAACGCGACACTGAACCGCACTGCATCCGAGTAGGCACACTGCATAGACAAGACGAATCCTCCTCAGAGAGGGGAAGCGGTTGAGGAGAGGAGATTGCGTGGCCCGGAGCAGCCAGACCCGGTAAGCCGACTCCTTCCCGTATTCCACTTTAACCAAGCTGGTTTCCCAGGCGTTGGCACAAATTCCTAGAGCGGAGCGTCTACATTGGCTCACAGCCAGCCAGTTAGAGCCGCCTCTGCGACCTCCTCCTCCCTCCCATCCTGAGGCCTCCGACCTCGGCTCGCGTCTTCCTCCTTCGCGCTATCGTTTACCACGTCGGTAGCTGGAAAATCGCCCTCACTCAATCACCACGGTTGTAAATACGGCAAAACGAGCAAGGCCCTCGCCTCGGGTCCAAAATTTAAGGCGGCACCAAGACAGTAATCAGCCCAGTGCTTTGTTCACCGAGGCCCTGGGGTCAATATGGATTTTGGAGTAGCCCAAAAGTGACAGCTTATGCAGCCGCCTCAGGTTACAAAGCTTTGCCTTGGAACCGCCCGACCCCCACAGAAGAAAGTGTTAAGGGAAACTTCACTCCCTTAATTAGCATTTAGGAGCCCCTTCAGTAATTGGATTGGGTATAAAATCTTTAAAGGAACTACAAATAGCAGGGAACGGCTTTTGGAATTATTTTGCTAGAAGAGGGATGCTTCTGAGCTTGGAGACGCCTTGTCCCTCTCTAGCCTGCCATATTTGGTGGTATGGCAGTTCAGTCTGAAGGTGCAATGATCCAAGCACCTTTAATGAGTATCACACTCAATAGCTTAGGAAGCATCATTTACCTCTGCTAGGAAGTGACCAGACACTGTCAGGGGTTGGCTAAAAGGGGTTTTCAATTCTCATCACCCTCTGGAGCCATTTTATGCTGATCTTGAATTGTTCGATGCCATTATGGTTAAGGAAGGTGACAAGAGGGGCAACTAGCTCCGGAGTAGGGAATGGGCTGGTTTTATTTATAAATATTTCTTTTTGTCTGATGCGGGCCACTGAAAAATGAGGTTAAGAGGAAGATCTGGAAGTGATCTGGAGAAGATCAGGAAACTGTTGTTCAAATCCGTGTTCCTTTTCTTGCTCTTCAAAAGGAAAAGGGAATTTGTCATAGCACCTGTGATCCCTGGCCTGCTAAAAAGAGTTTGCTTCCCTTGAGGAGGTATCAAGCCAAATTCTACTTAACCTGGAATGGGGAAAATGTGAGCAGAACGGACATTGTGGGCATCGTCAAACGGGGATCATGGCAGATCACCTTAGCTTTTGCGTTTCTTATCGGCCTGGTTTAGCTGTTCCACGCCGTAGCCAGCAGAGGGCACTATTGCTACATAGAATATTTTTTGACTTTTTTTTTTTTTTTTTTTTTGGTGGTGGTGAATTTTCGGAGCTATTTAAAAAACTTCCATTCAGTAAGAAGTATGAACCATTTTCCACGGAATTTTAATGTGAAAAATAGATTATTAAAAACTGATGGATGTCTATTTGGTTGTTAACTCATTGAACTATAGAAAGTGAAGATGTTTCTTAACAGATTAAAATACCAAGAACAGAAAGGCAATGTGATAATAAATATCAGCATTATATCCCTAAATTGTTTAGAACATAAGTAATTAGAGCTTTTGCTCATAGGGATGATATTTTAACTTTTCAAATAAAGAAAATTAATTTGTGAATTTATATTACTCATTTGGAAGAATGAAAACTGGGCTATGAATAGTCTGTGATCTTACCATTTACAACTTAGTTTTCCACATGATGTCTGCAGTGGAAATATGCTCCTATGTGCAGTGGAAATTAAAAATTAAAAATGCAAAGATTTATAATTAAATACCATAAATAAAATAACAAAGTATGTGTACGATTCTGAGCAGGATTAGGATTAAAATCTGTTCGCTATGTTTAGGTAATATTTGTGGAAACTTAATGGAACAGTTGAATTGCTAATTATTTATTTCTTACAGTTTTGATAGGAATATATGAAACAAAAACAAAATTCATATTGTAGAAACTTAGACTCGTATTTTGTGTTAGAACCTACGAGCTCTTCTGGGTGTTTTATTTTGATAAGGTTTTTGCTCATTGCTCTGCTACAGGTATTCTCATACATCTTTCCTAATGGTGGAGGCCGTTTAATTTCACCAGAAGTTTCTGGTGTTAGGATGATTTTGAGCAGTTAAGAATGACAAGAAAAGAGCTTAACATCATTAGTTTCAAGTATATTGTAATGGTTGAGTGTGGCGTCTAGAGCAAGATTGCATAGCTGTATATGTTAGGCTTTGCTGCTTAATAAATGTGTGACCTTGGACAGAGTATGTAACTTCTCTGAACTTAACTTCCTCATCTATAAAATAATAATAATAGGCCGGGCGCGGTGGCTCAAGCCTGTAATCCCAGCACTTTGGGAGGCCGAGGCGGGTGGATCACGAGGTCAACAGATCGAGACCATCCTGGTCAACATGGTGAAACCCCGTCTCTACTAAAAATTACAAAAAATTAGCTGGGCACGGTGGCGCATGCCTGTAATCGCAGCTACTCAGGAGACTGAGGCAGGAGAATTGCCTGAACCCAGGGGGCGGAGGTTGCGGTGAGCCGAGATCGCGCCATTGCACTCCAGCCTGGGTAACAAGAGCGAAACTCCGTCTCAAAAAATAATAATAATAATAATAATATCTATCGCGTAGGATTGTATTAAATATTAAGTGAGTTGATATATGTAAAGCAGCTAGAACAGTGCCTGGCACAGAAAAATCACTTTATAAGTGTTATTTACTTATTATTTTTTCCATTATTGTTAATAATATTTTTAATTCGAACATGATGTATTAATTTTCCATTAGCTTATTGTTTAGGTCTAGAGCTGCTTAGATTCATTTGCATATAATATTGTCTAAATAAGTGGTTCTATACATATTTAGTAACTTGTGCCTCTTAAACATTGGTTATGCAAGAGAACTCGAATAATTTCATAAAGTAATCTTTGTCTCTTACTCAGAGTAGAATATTTTGAAGACATCTTTTCTCTGAAGTTTTTAAACAAGCTATAAACTAGTTTGTATTAGTCAGAGTTCTCTAGAAAGACAGAACCAATGGGATAGCTAGCTAGATAGCTAGATAGACGGGATGAGAGGGGATTTATTAGAGGAACTTGCTCATGTGGTTATGGAGGATGAGAAGTCCAAGACTGAGGGACTGACAATTGGTGAGGGCTTTCTTGCTGTGTCATCTCATGGCAAAAGAGAGAGAGAGGCTAAACTTCCCCTTTTGTAAGGAATCCACTACCATGAAAATGGCATTAATCTATTTATGACTGTGGAGCCTAATCACCTCTTGAAGATCCACCTCTTTTACGAAGTTTTACTCTTTTGCCCAGGCTGGAGTACAATGGCATGATCTTGGTTCACTGCAACCTCCGCCTCCCAGGTTCAAGCAATTCTCCTGCCTCATCCTCCTGAGTAGCTGGGATTACAGGCATGCGTCATTATGCCTGGCTAATTTTGTATTTTTAATAGAGACGGGGTTTCTCCATGTTGGTCAGGCTGGTCTTGAACTCCCAACCTCAGGTGATCCACCCACCTTGGCCTCCCAAAGTGCTGAGATTATAGTTGTGAGCTACAGCACCTGGCCAAAGATCCCACTTCTTAATATTGTTACAGTGGTAATTACATTTTAACAAAACTTTTGGAGGAGACAAACATTTGAACCATAACACAGATCCATGACAGAATTTTCACATGCACCAGAATGTGAATGACAGCTACTTGGCAGACATTTCAAGGGAAAACAGCTTAGTTTAGTGTAAAACACATGGGTATTGGAGTTTGGAGCTTGGCTGCTAGCTGTGTGACCTTGGGCATGCCACATATTATCTTTGAGCTTCTGCTTCTTCAAATACAGGCTATTGTAAGGTCAAAATATGATCCCGTTATAAAGGGTTTGCCACACACTGAGGGCTCACGTCAAAACATATTAGTTCCATTTCCTTGACCTTACTCCCTTCTTCCTTCGATAATGCTTCATTCAAAGTATAAATTGAAGACCTCAGGAACGGAGAGGAAATGAAATGTTAAGATAATTTGACTGTAACTAAAGGGTTAGTGTTAACACATCCATTCTGTACCTATACAATAGAAGTGTAATAGTAACTTTAGAAGCTGTGAAAGATCACTACTGCTTCTCTCTGGGCCTCTGAATGAACCTATGATGCAGTATATATAATATTCTCAAACATTATATATATATATATATTATATATAATGCATATTAGTGTATGTATATATTAGTATATATATTTGTACTAATATACATGCACAATATATGTAAATATAAGACCTAGTTACTGTCTCTAAGGCTTCATGTCTTCTTGATGGTGATTTAATGGAATAAATTGGACTTGAGTTGGATGATCAGATTCCATAGGTAGAGGGGAAAGAGGAGGTATTCCAGCTGGATGGAATGGTGTGAGCAGAGGCACAAATGTGATTTTGGTCAGCAGCCAATGGGTAAACTAGTCTTTCCAGAGAGCCTTTCTTGGGGAAGGTGAATTGTAGTGCCCCCAAATGCAGGAAGCAAGAATTTGGACAAGGTCACTGATGGTCAGTTCAAGGAGTTTGGAATGTGTCCTGTAGGTATTGGGAAGCAACTGAAGGCTTGTTGAGTAAGCACAACATAGCAGAGGTGCTGATTTGGAAATAAAAACCTAGTGGCTATGAGGGTGGACTTGGTTATAGCATAATTAGTCAGGAAACTATTGTAATAGTCTGGGGCCAGATCATGGAGGGCCTCATAGGCCCCAATCATTCCTTCATCTACATTTGCTTCAGCTTTTACATCTTTCTAGACCAATCCTTTTATGTTTTCCAGACATCTTCCATTTCAGTGTTAGATTCTGTCTTCTATTTGCAAGTGGTAATTCTATAATCCCATTTGATTTCCGTAGCATGCAATGAAATTCATTTTTTCTCCCCCACATGAAAGCAAATTTTCCATACATTTTGTGTGCTAAAACCTAGTAACAAGGAAGAATAGGTCAGATTAATCCTAAATATCTGCTTTTTTATTCATTGCAAACATAAACCCTTTTGTTAATATCAAGACAGCTAAACAACGCCACCTCATCTAAGAAATCTGGCACCTGAAGCCCTTTACATTTGCCTCAACAAATCTTTTCCAGTTTTATTTTTACTGCCCACTTCAGCTATCCTTTGTTGCAGCTTTATCCCTAATCTGATTCCATCGTACCCAGCAATTTTGTGCCCCTGCCTTTGTCCCTTCCACCTGCTTGCTTTCTCCTCCACACACTAAAAATTCTACCCATTCTTCAAGGTCCCATTCAAATGCTACTCCTTTTGAGAGTGTTGCATGCTGGCCTTACTTTCTGTACTGTACACATTTGTGCTATAAAATGAAGACCTGTTCTATTCCAGTTACTGTCAAGGTATTCCCAAATGATTCAAACACAGGGAAACAGATGGCACTATAGTGAAACAACCTAAGTGTTGTAATCAGAGTAAGCATTGGAGGAAGGCTCTGAGAGTTTCCATCATCAATTCAGTGCCAGCAAGAGGAATCAGGGAAAAGTTCCTCAAGAGGTGGTATCAGAGGCGTTTGAACCGGAATGACTCCATCTTGAATAGGAGCTGGGTGAAATAAGGCTGAGACCTATTGGGCTGTATACGCAGAAGGTGAAGGCATGAACTAGGAAGTCAGCACAAGATAGAGGTCACAAAGACTTTGCTGATAAAACAGCATGTGATAAAGAAGCTGGCCAGAACTCACCAAAACCAATGATGAAAGCGACCTTTGGTCATCTCACTGCTCATTATATGCTAATTATAATGCCCACCTACCAAGCACCTGGATTTAAAAGTTGGTAACAATTTAGCCAAACATGGTGGCTCATGCCTGTAATCCCGACTATTCCGGAGGCTGAGGTGGTTGCAGTGAGCCAAGATCGTGCCACTGCATGCCGGCCTGGGTGACACAGTGAGACTCCATCTCAAAACACTAACATAAAAATTGTTAACATTTTTTCATAACAAATTACTGATAACATATGTATTTGCTTCAGCTCCTCCCCCAACAGAACATGTATTTACTTATATTACCATAGTTCATTACTGCACCCAGTAGAATCAACAGCAGTTACCTAATGTCATCTAACAGCCTATTACTGCTCAGATTTCCTCAGTTCTTCCAAAACTATGAGTGACTATTAATTTATTAATTATTAGTGAAGCGTTATCAGAAGATCTGAGATCTGAGAAGTTGGTACGGTTGCTCAGTTGATATGAGTCATAGTATGGATTGGTAGAAGAACAAAACTTAAGCCAGCAAAATAGTAACTACTATTAGAAAACACTTTCCTCTCTAAGCTTCACTAACCCATAGAAACTGAGGGATCAGCTAAGATCAGCTTGAGCCCTCAACCTGGTTACCTGGAAGTTATGACATTACCAGAACCTCTCAGGTTCAGAGAGGAGAAAGACCATTGAGAGATAACTCCAGACACTTGTGGATGGATAATCAGTTGTTTATTCCAACACCATTTTTTAAGTAGACCATTCTTCCCTTAATACCTTGAAATACTGCCAGAGAACTATAAAAATACTAAGAATAAGTGAACATATTTGTATTATCTTACTGTGGGGAAGGCTTTTCAAAGCAAGGCAGAAACAGTTAACTACATAAATATTTGAAGCATCTTTATGGCAAAAGACAAAAATAAATAAAATTCAAAAGTAAATGACATGCTTGGAGAAAATATTTGCAATATAGACAGGATTAAAAATAAGTTCTCTAAAATGTTAACAGTACCTACAAATCAGTAAGAAAAAAATTATAACATGGAAAAAGGACAGAACAAATATTTAAAGAGGAAAGATGATTGAAAAAGGAACTAAAACAAACATTAGACACCTTGTTATTTACCTTCTAATTGATACAAGTCACAAATGTTGATTATGTGTCCTGTTGGTGAGTACATGAGAGGAAAGAACTCTCATTTGCTTTTAGCATACAAATAGGCACACAATGTTTGTAAGGGCAATTTGGCATATATTTTTATTACTCCAATTTCTGTCTTTCTCACTAGCTCCTAAGCTACTCATTTAGACTGCCTCTGTTCCTGACCTCATTTCTTATTTTTGTGTTTGTTTTTTCCTAGATGGTGTGCTTCTCACCTCAGCCTGGTAGCCTGTGACTCCTGAGTTTGACAATCGCTTCACAACTGCAAGTCATTCTCATACAAAATTTGAGTTTACCTAAGTCTGCGCCTTTGAGAGCTTTGGAATGATATGCAAGTTCAAGTCACCATCATGTTTCTTGCTATCTCCTGGGAGAAGACCAATATTTGGGTTACTTGTTTTACCCTTGTTCTTCTGCTTGTTATTGTTGCCTCTGCAGCCATTGGTGACACACGTGTTGTCATACAAAAACTGGTTAGCCTTTTATTTGTCTTGTGAATTTTATCATTTGGTTCTTAAGTATTACAAATTAATACTGTGTACTTCTCAGTGATAGAGAACTTTCAGTCATTGTGAATTTGCATAAGTTAGGGTGAGAATGGGTGCAAGCAAAAGAACAAGAAGAGGGATGATAGAAATGCAAGAAGGGCAAAGATGGTAAGAAAGATTATGTTAATAGTGAACACAATGAAAGTTCTTCAAATGCTTGATAATAGTGAAAACAACACTTCCTAGGGCATATTTTTGGTGTTAATAAACCTACATATCATACAATAAAGAAAAATGAGAAAGCAGTTGGGGCCAGTGAATCAGGGGCACAGCAGAATCAATGAGAAAATCATACATATCTCAAAATCTCACAGAGAAAATATTAAGAGATTTGTACTTGTGGCTTCTGAAACAGAGAAGGTTGAATAGGTCTCTTTCTGTATGTAAAATCTGCCACTGAACATCACAAAAATGCAAATTTAAATTTCAATCTGTATGGAAAATTATAAACATTCATTGCACCTAATGAGTGGTTCGGTTGGTTTAAGAAATGCAAGGTAGGTGGATCACTTGAGGTCAGGAGTTCGCAACCAGCCTGGCCAACATGGTGAAAGGTTGTCTCTACTAAAAATACAAAAACTATCTGGGCATGTGGGAGGTCGCCTGTAATCCCACCTACTCGGGAGGTTGAGACAGGAGAATCGCTTGAACCCAGGAGACAGAGGTTGCAATGAGCCAAGATTGTGCCATTGCACTCCAGCCTGGTTGACAAGAGCGAAACTCTGTCTCAAAAAAAACAAATTCTATGTCCTGTAATGAAAAGAATTGGAGACGTGGCTGGCAGAGGAAGCAGATTATGAAGTTGCCAAAGAGTATCATGAACACCTGAAGAGATGATTGAGGAAAATGGCAATTTGCCTGAGCAGGTTGTCAGTGCTGCTGAAACTCTGGAAGCAAATGCTTACCTGCACATCTATTGCAAAGCATGAGAAAAGGACTGAGGCTTCAGCCTGGAAAAGACAAGCTCAAAGTTCTGCTTTGTTCCAGTGCTTTCTGATTAAACCCATGTTGCGTTGCAGATGCCAAAATTATTACCTTCTTTAAAGAGAAAGCCAGAAACACTTTTCTGTCTACATGAAGAGAAACCATAAAATACAGATCACTGAGAAACTCTTTTCGAACTGGTCTTTGAAGTGTTTTTTTCTTAGGCTAAATAATATTTAAATGAATAAAACATCTTGACTTCACAGTGTTGCTGACTCTGGACACTGCTCTTAGAGACAAAAATGCAGTTGTAAATGCTGCTCCTTGTGCTGAAGTCATCTCCCTTACCCCAGTATGACTGCACCCTTCAACTCATGCATCTGAGAGTGCTAAAATAGTTGGTGATGTACTATACTCAGCATGTATTTTGACTACCTGCAGATCTTATCAGAGACACCAGAACTTTACCATGAAAGTAGCTTGGCAAAATTTCTCCATTTGTAATTCTTTCACAAGTGTAGAAGAATCAGTGAGACAAATAAAACAATTAACATTTCATGAAGTCTGGCAGAAATTTTGGAATGAGATTGTGACTGACTCGGAAGGCTTCCTTCCTGTGGTAGAAGAAATGGAAAATACTGTAATATCTGCAAAGCATTTGAGTAGTGAGGGCCTTGAGGATATTGAGCTAAGTGACATTACTGAATTGTTAGACTCTCACCTTCAAAACGTAGTTGAGAACTATTTTGGAGATGTGATTACATCAAAAGGTAATAAAAGAAGCCAGCATAGGTTAACATCCAGAACTCTAAGAATGTTCAAGTATCTATTCCGCAAATGAAATTGAAACAATGATTCAAAAGAAAGAGATCCTTTGGTGGACTACATATTTACTCTCAGGTAAGGCTTATAAGATTACTCACAATCCTATAAAGCAGTAGTAGTAAACCTCCAAACAAACACCAATAAGTCTTTTCTCTCTGCTTGCTTGACAGGGGAGAAGAGGTTGGACAATTAGACCATGTCATTCAAACCCGTTCTGCAAACAGGAAGTAGAAATGTCGCACACAAGTTGAACCTTGGGATTCAGACTCTGATGGCTCAGTTGATGTGATGATTCGTGTGCTGGGGATGAGAGAAGAGAAGAAGACTGAGCTTACATCTCTTCAGATGAAATGCAATTTTCTCTATTCTTTCCCTGTTACTACTGTTATAACCAAGCATTTTCACTGATGCATTATCATCTTCATCTTGAGGTCAGAAAGGAAATTAATTGCCTGATATCCACTATCGCTAACATAAAATATCATTGGTATTTATTTTGTTTTATTTTGGTGAACAAGCTAATTATCTGGGCTTTCATAATACATCCCTGGCCCATTTTTTCCTAAAAGCTCTTAAATTCCTCCTACACAGTTTATTAGAGTTTCAGGAACTCAACTATAGCAGTTAAGGAGGGAGCTACTACTCTGCTTGGTGGGATAATTTGATTTTGTACTCTTGACCTGAAATTTGCTTTAATTCTGATTAAGCCTAACTTGCGATCTCACCAGAAAGGACTAGTTTGGTATAAGTTAAGATCATTTGTTTTGCAGCAATTATATATGTTAGCTGTTGGCTGATCCTGAAAGGCTCAGCCTTTATGGTTAAATTTCCAGATTTCCTTTGATACCTAATCAAGCAGAAGCAGCTGCTAGTGTTCATTTTCATAGCTCCTCTCTGTTTTCATATCTGGCCTCCCCAGTGATTTGAAGAGTTAAATATCCTCCAGAAAACGGACGTTGTTACTTCCTGTTCTCTGAAGGTGATAGAGACTTCATTCTCAGATTGTTTTTAAATATCCTCTGTAATTCCATGTATTTACTTTATTCAATTCAATTATTTTACAGAAGTTGTTGTTATGGTTGTTTTAATTTTGGATGTTTGGAATTTTCCAGGCAGATTTAACAGAGGGAAAAAAAATCACAACGTCAGAAATATGATGCTAATATCTTGTTCTAAGAATTTCGGGCGAAGACATATGATGAACCTGCCTGGTTTTTTTTTTTTTTTTTTTTTTTTGGCTGCTTGTACACATTCCCAACTGATGTCCATTTTGAACTCAGTTGGACAGTTATTCTGGGGAATAGAAAAGAAGTCCACATAACATTGCTGCTGTGTCTGTCTTAATTGCTATTTGTGCCAGATTCACAGCACTGGCATCATCACTATACCTGATAATGATGCACAGAAAACCTGAATAGAGAAAAGAAGAAAGATCATTCATTGGCGTGTGCTTGCCGAAAAGAGACTTTATGTAACTTGAGACAGCATAAAGACAACCTGGAATGATGAAATTTATGTACAGTAATGAGAAAAACATGTTGTAAACAGCAGTGTGAAAAACTGACACCAGAGAATAAATTGAATTTGGTTTTGTAGGAAGCAGGAAACGAGCCCACTCAATGTGAGATTTGGCGTGAGGGAGTCCAGTGATTTTCTCCCCAGTCTGTGAACTATATGTGAGTTTGATATTTTCAAGGAAAAGGAAAAAAAGTTTAAAAGGGCTTCTGCACAGCAAAAGAAACTAGCATCAGAATGAGCAGACAACCCAAAAAATAGTAGAAAATTTTTGTAATCTACCCATCTGACAAAGGTCTAATATCCAGAATCTACAAGGAACTTAAATTTACAAGAAAAAAACAACCCCATCAAAAAGTGGGCAAAGGATATGAACAGACGCTTCTCAAAAGAAGGCACTTCTGTGGCCAAAAAAATATTTTTAAAAGTTCATCACTGATCATTAGAGAAATGCAAATCAAAACTGCAATGAGACACCAGACTGGGGTCTGGTGCGCAGAGCTCCTCATCCTGGGAAATGGAGCGTGGCCAGAAAGGTGGCTGCCCCCTCATCTGTCACCCAACGTTAGTGGAAAACCTGGCGCTAAACCGTTCCTAGACTACCTGCTTCTGGGTCGGGGTTTCATGAGTAACAGAGCAGCTCCCTCACTGCGATCTATTGAAAGTGAGCCCTCGACACAAGGGTTTGTCCAGGGGCGTGCTCAGGGCTGGGGCCAGGTGCATCCAGTACCGTCAGTCCCGCTTCCTTCCTTCCTCATGCCACCCCCAGGGGGTCTTGTTACTCCGGCGGTCATGTACCTACCTGCTCTAGGTGTGTCCTGTGTTGGCTCATGCACGCCTGCCAAGTGTTAGGCCAGCCAGAATGGGGCTTATTAACAAGTCAGGAAACAACAGATGCTGGTGAGGCTGTGGAGGAGTAGGAATATTCTTACACAGTTGGTGGGAGTGTAAATTAGTTTAATAATTTTGGAAGACAGTGTGGCGATTCCTCAAGGATCTAGAACCAGAAGTATTGACCCAGCAATCCCATTACTGGGTATATACTGAAAGGATTATAAAACATTCTACTATAAAGTCACATGCACGCTTATGTTTATTGTGACACTGTTCACAATAGCAAAGACTTGGAATCAACCCAAATGCCCATCAGTGATAGGCCGGATAAAAATATGTGGCACATGTATACTATGGAATACTATGTAGCCATAAAAAAGAATTGAGATCATACCCTTTGTCTGTACATGGATGAAGCTGGAAGCCATCATTCTCAGCAAACTAACATAGGAACAGAAAACCAAACACCACATGTTCTCACTTATAAGTGGGAGTTGAACAATGAGAACACATGGACACGAGGAAGGGAACAACACACACCAGGGCCTGCTGGGGAGTGGGAGGAAGGGGAGGGAGAGCATTAGGACAAATACCTAATGCTTGCGGGGGTTAGAACCTAGATGATGGAGTGATGGATGCAGCAAACCACCATGGCACATGTATACCTGTATAACAAACCTGCACATTTTGCACACGTATCCCAGAACCTAAAGTGAAATGATTTAAAAAAAGGGCTTGCTTGCATGATTATGGTTGAGATGACAGATGTTCTTCAACATGCTCAAATGAGGAAGATGAAGATTGAAAACCCATTGTAGGATATTGTGGATCTAGTGATTTGCCACAGTTCCAGGAGAGCTTATGCTCTTGATCTAAACCACAGTTGTTCTCAACACTGACTGTATATCAGAGTAATGACAGAAAGCTTTGAAAAATATAAATTTCAAGGAACTGCACACAGACGTGCTCAGTCAGGGATAGGGCCAGAATCTGTATATTTCAAAAGTTCCTCCAGTGTTTCTTTATATAGCCATGGCATGCAAACTGTTTTAAAGCTAAAGAAAATTATGATAGAAAATATAAATGGTAGTGGGTCCAGGAACTAGGAAACCTTGATTCAAAGTGTTTGTTCTGCCACTAGTTCAATGAATGGTCTTATTCAAGTCACTCCTGTGTTGCCTTGTCTTTCAAGTGAGAGGATAAGACCACTTGGTGTCTAAAGTCTTTCTATTCTATTACTTTGAGAGAAAGCTCCATCAATGTCAGTGGTTGATTTTGAGAATACCTAAACTTTTTCATAGAGACCAAGGTAAAGAGGAGTATTATTGCATTGCGTAATTGTGCTCATGGTTCACGTTTTACCATATTTTAGTCCCTCCCAGAAAAGAAAGTAGAGCATAATGCCATAGAAACAAGGCAATAGAAGCATCAATTATCTTAAAGGAAAGAGAGGAAGTACCAACTGGGAATTTCTTTTTCTGTGATAGTTGCTTTTCTTTCCCTCTGGGTTATAGGGTTTAGGAAAAATAATGCACGGATATTGTGTGTAAAGTGCTCTAATATTTTTTATCTATTGTTTCCATAAACCAAAGCAGAGAACTCTCTATGGTGAATTCTTTGTTTTCATAGATCATTTGCTTATTCTTAATCATGTATACAGGTAAATATTTTTAAGTGAATGATATTTTCATTAGTATAATCAGTGGTTCTGTATGACTTTAACGAATGAGCTGTTTTGATAATTTTACCATTTATTGAGATTACTACCTTGGCAATATTTTTTTCATTTAGTTTGACCAGAATTAGAGAAATAAAAGTTTAAATTGAATTATATCAACTAGAAACTCTTATAAGTGATGAGAAATTGACTATTATATGATTTTAATTGTCAAAGGACCTTGGCTTGATATATTGAAACATTTTTCTAGGTCCCAGGTCATTTGAAATAAAATAATGGGATAAGTCTAATTATTGTTTAAGACAATATCCAGTTAAAACAACCTAGGAAGTATCACTGATGAGAGTGAAAGAACATTTTACTGTGGTTGAGTTCAACAAGTCTGTAAAACTGGAAGGAGGACCTGAAAGTTTGGTATAAGCTAAAGGTAGAAATAGAAGTTAATGACAACGCTGCCATGTAAATGGGCATTTTTTTTCTTCTTTAAGAATAGTCCCCGAAATATAAAAACTGAAATTTCTTTTAGCATGTTTTATGTACAGTTTGAGTGGAGAGAATCTGTTGTCAATCGTTTGGGTAAATTCTTGAGTTAAATATTGTGAAGTGCTGGAAATTTCTTTCTTTAAAAACATATTTAACCATTGCTACAAAAGGAAAAAAAAAGGGGGGTGAGGAGAAAGGGCAGCCCAGGCTGATGAAATATAAAGAATATGTTAGGAAACTTGTATTACATTTAAAACAAACTTTTTGTTTAAAATCTTATTAAGTTCGAGATGCAGAGAAAACTTTAAATTACGTGTTTGGATTACATAGCTTCTACCACCCAAATGCTAATAAAGGGTTTTGACAGTACATACAGTCTAGAAGCTTGTGTGAGCAACGTTTATGATGTGAAACGCATTGATCACTGAACTTTACATAGTATTATTACCTTTTAATGGCCTTTGAAGCCAGTGTGTTATGGTTAAGAACTCAGAAATAAATACGATATACTATGAACAGAGTATATATATTACTGGGAACTATAAAATCAAATAGAAAATAAATGAAAGAACAAGTATTAGCACAAATGACAAATATTGAGAAATTAAGTATGAGTCTATTGTGTTTGAGACATTGCAGCTTCATCTTTCATTGTAGCATTGCTAGCTACATAAAGCCAAAGATATAATTAACTCATCTTTGCAAGCACCTAGAGTTGGTTCTTGAGTACTTGGCGGTGATATAGTGAGTGTCACAATGATAAGAAAATGGGACTTCAAGTGAGGGCTTTGCCACTGACTTCTTGTTTGCTCTGGGCTGGGGGCTCCCTCTTTTTGGGTGAGTTGTGCTTAGTCCTGGCAGTATAACCCCTGGATAACTGGGCTGTGTAGAATGAGCACAGAGCCAAGGCTTTGTAATCACACGGATCTGCTTTGAAATCCTGCTCCTACCAAATACCAGCTGTGTGACTGTGGGCATATTTCTTAACCATTCCAGACTCAGTTTCTGATCTGTAAAATGGGGTCAAAAATACCTGCATTGTAAGATTGTTATAAGATTATATGAAATGCTTAGTACAGTGCCTGGCATATAGTAAGCGCTCAATAAATTGCTGTTATGATTATTATTATAACATGAATAAGCATTATGCAACTAGAATATGAATTTGTATCTATCTTTGCAACATTTTAACATTTTGATAGTTAATTTCCCTCAAATTAAGGTATGCATGATGGTTTTAAGATGAGAGAAGGAAGTTTAAAAATGAGTTCTAGTATTTATTTTTGTTTGCTGATGAGGGATACCTGAATCAATAATTTCCTTTTCTGTAAATTACTCCCGGATCTGCAGTGATTCTTTATTCTATTATGTGGTTATTATTGCATGACATTTATTTGTGTGGTGACTAGAGGTAATCACAGTTTTGGACACGGATATGTTCCTATTCTCTAGAAAATAATCCATCCACTTGTTTCCACTTCAAAGAAAATTAAGTAACTGTGATATGGATAAAGATAAAGCTAAATAGGACCTGCTTGGCTTGACCACCAAGCTATTAGCTCAGCTGCCTTTTGATAGAATTTTTTTAAGTCTACGTAATCTTAGTAGGGAAGGAAACTTCCTCACAGCTGGCTTCTGAACTTCTTTGTATTTCACGTATTCTATGATGGCATTCAGGAAGTTAAAAATAGTGGTATTCAGAATGCTGAGTAGTCATCATAACTCTGATGCTGTGTCTCTTGAGTGACAGAAATGTCACTGCCTTAATTCTAGCCCCCACTACCACTTACCTGCATAACTATATTAGCCTCACATCCCAACCCTTCAAGTGTTTCAGCTTGGAGTGTTAGGTGTTCTACTATATATATCTAGTAGTCTTTGCTATTCCGCGCCTTGCTGCTCAGCAGACTTCTCTTATGTATAGTTCTGCTTCTAATACCTCTTTGTTCAAAGATGTTTAATGACCACCCATTGTTTATATATTCTCCTACTTGATCTTTTAATCATGCAAGGCCCAGTTCCAGTGTACTTTCCCAGTTTTGTATGCCAATGTTCTCTTTCATGTAATATATGTGATAGCTCCTGACTTCCTCAGCCTCATCTAAGTACTAAGGGCCTTCAGCCCATCATAGCTCAACTCTAATCCCTTAAGCTCATCACTTAAGCTCTTTGTCTCTTAAGAAATTGCATATATTACCTGAAGCCAGGATGCCTAAGAAGAGTCTACCAAGCTATAATCTTTTTCCTTTTCCCCTCCATATATGTCCAATTTATAGGGGTGGATTTCTTCTCTAACTTTTTTTTTTTTTGAGATGGAGTATCACTCTGTCACCCAGGCTGGAGTGCAGTCACACAATCTTGGCTCACTGCCACCTCTGCCTCACGGGTTCAAGCAATTCTTTCGCCTCAGCCTCCTGAGTAGCTGGAATTACAGGCACATGCCACCATGCCCAGCTAATTTTTGTATTTTTAGTAGAGACAGAGTTTCACCATGTTGGTCAGGCTGGTCTCAAACTCCTGACCTTGTGATCCGCCCACCTTGGTCTTCCAAAGTGCTGAGATTACAGGTATGAAACACCACACCTGGCTCTTCAATAATTTTCTTGAACTTCCAGCCTACTAAATTAGGAGGACATCCTCATTGATCCTCAGCCCTACTGGTTGGGCCCTTGAATGCAACCAATTTAATTTTGGCTCTGAATACAAGACTCCCTATTTGGGCAATTTTCCAAACAATTGCCTAGAGATCTAAACCCCATTCTTAGGTTCTTGCTAGCTTCATCTCCTGAGTATCATTATGGCACATGATATTGCTCTTTAGCATCGGGCTTCAAATTTCTCTGTTTGTTCTCTATATGCGAATGCTAGCCTGGAATGTACTTGACTTTACCCTATCCTTGATTTGGCATTAGAGCAGGGCATGGCAAACTAAGGCCCTTGGGCCAAATGAAGCCCAACTGTTTTTTTTAAGTCAGGTTTTATTGCAGCACAGCCATTCCCATTCATTTACTTACTGTCTGTAACTACACTACAATGGGAGAGTTGAGTGGTTGTAACAGAGACCATGGACCTGTAAAGCCTTAAATATTTACCTCTGAACCTTTACAGAAAATGTTCATTTATCTGTGATCTAAAGCCAAGCAGTTCTCTTAAGCTAGATACTGCTTATTCTTTGATAATTTCCCATTCCCATCTTGTTAACCCATAAGGCCAGTTCATTGAGACTATGAAGATAGCTTCCAAACCATTTAAGCTATATGCTTTTTCTTGAATTACCCTGCCTTCTCTTTCTTACCTTCCTAAGATGATATTTCCTTGTTTTGCTTTTTAGCAGAAGAGATGCAATAGTATTAAAGACTACAAGAGTAGTTTCATGATGTGTTTTAATTTAATATCTAGGCCCTAATACACAACTCTTTCAATATTGCTACTGTCTTTTAACATGACTTTCCAATACCATTAAGATTAGGCCTTTCTATTCTTCCATTTCTCTAACTCAAGTCTTCTAAGCTTGCAGCTTCCAATATCAATTGCCAGCTCTTCCAAATATTATAACATCCGTATGTTCCAGTTCCCATCATGCACCATCTCCAATGACTTTGTTTTCTAAACTTCCCAATATTGGAGTCATTAAAAATTTAAGTCTTCTAATATTTCCAACAGTCCATCTTCGAAGTTCAGCTCTTGTCTTTTAGGATCCGGAGTTCTAAATTACAAGTCTTCTATGGTCCTAATCCTCCAATGTCTCCTATATACAGTTCTTCCAGAGCCTATGTATTTCACAGTGTTTAAGCCTAGCTTCTTCAATGTCTTCCAGCACTTACATCGTTCAGTTTCCACATTTTTAAATGTCTCCTACATTTTAGTTTTACAGTGTCTTTTCACTGCCAATTCCTCCAATGCCCAAGTTATTAAATACCTGCAAGAACTACATCTCAGAGTTTTCAGGTACTTCAATATCCTCATGTTTGAATAAATAGATCTCTTAATATCCTGGTCTCATATTGTCCAGGCTGGCAGTATTCTTGACCTCCAACCTCATTAAAATTTAATTTTTCCAAATTGTCTTTTGGCATAAACATGTCAATATCCATGCTTACCAATGTCTCCCAATATACAGGGCTTCTCATTTTAGAATTTCTAAATGTCTACATCTGCTGTTGTTCATATCTGCCAGTATTTTGGAGTTCCAAGGTACAGGACTTACAATATCTATAATTTCCAGAGATTTCAGTTTCTATGACTTCCAATATTTAATATGCCAATGTTCAGGGCCTCCAGAATCGTCAATATCCAGAATAACCAATGTCTTTAAAATCTATTGCAATGTTTCCAACGTCCTGTGCTCACAATGTTCCCAATGTCCAGGGTTTCCACTGGCGCCAGTGTCAACGTCTTCCAGCAACTCCAGGTCTTCCAGCGACTTCAAGTCTTCCAACAATCTCAAGGTCTTCCAGACAATCCTGAGCTTCCAGAAAATCCACGTCTTCCAGACAATCCACGTCTTCCAGGCAATCCATGTCTTCCAAGAACCTCCAAGTCTTCCAGTAAATCCAGTCTTCCAGCAATTATAGGTCTTCCAACAAATCCAGATCTTCCAGGAAAATCCACGTCTTCCAGCTAATCCATGTCTTCCAGAAAAATATGTCTTCCACCAAATCCAAGTCTTCCAATAAATCTAGTGCTTCCGGAAATATCCAGATCTTCCAGTCAATCAGTGTCTTCCAGAAAGAAATCCAGGTCTTCCAGTCAGTGTCTTCCAGAATGAAATCCAGGTCTTCCAGTCAGTCAGTGTCTTCCAGAAAAATCTACGTCTTCCACCAAATCCAGGTCTTCCAGTTAATCCACGTCTTCCGGAAAAAATCCAGGTCTTCCAGCCAATATATGTCTTCCTGAAGATCCACGTCTTCCAGAAAGTCCATGTCTTCCAGAAAATTCGTGTCTTCCAGTAACCTCCCAGTCTTCCAGAAAATCCACGTCTTCCAAACAATCCAGGTCTTCCGGATAATTCGGGTCTTCCTGAAAATCTACGTCTTCCAAAAAAGCCATGTCTTCCAGAAAATCCACGTCTTCCAAAAGTATCCAGGTCTTCCAGACTGTCCATGTCTTCCACAAATCCTTGTCTTCCCTCAACTACATGGCTTCCGAAAAATCCAGGTCTTCCAGGAAATCCGTGTCTTCCAGCAAATCCACGTCTTCCAAAAAAGCCATGTCTTCCATTAAATTAATGTCTTCCAGCCTACCTGTGTCTTCCAACAAAAGTACGTCTTCCAACAAAGGTACGTCTTCCAACAAAGGTACGTCTTCCAACAAAGGTACGTCTTCCAGAAAAATCATGTCTTCCAATGAAGCCATGTCTTCCAGAAAATCCACGTCTTCCTGAAAATATGTCTTCCAACTAAGCGACGTCTTCCAACAAATCCATGTCTTCCAGCATCTCCAGGGCTTCCAGAATCTGCTTGTCTTCCAACATCTCCACGTCTTCCAGCATTTGTGTGTCTTCCAGCATCTTCATGTCTTCCAACATCTTCAGGTCTTCCAACACCTACCCAGTCTTCCATCAATGGCTCAATATCCATGTCTTCCGACGTCTCCAGTGTGCTGATCTTCTAACATTCAGGTCTGTAGTATCCAGGTATTCTAATATGTTCTGTAGTCCAAGTCTTCCCACCTTTCCCCAGGCCCAGGGGTTTTCAAATCTAGTCTTCTTCCATCTAAGCCTTCCCATGTTAATATCACTCTACAGAAAAATCTTCCAACTCAACCATTTCTGCTTCTAGTTGAATTAGCTTCAAAAAACATTTAATGGGACATTCCTCCTTATAGACCAGATCTTATGAATCAACTGTACTGCAGTTTTTTTTTATGATTAGGAAATGAGTATTTAATCCCTACAACTTTTAAAGATAGTGTCCATAATAAAGCTTCTGCAGAATAACCGGATAGGACTGCTGCAATAAATTTTACTACTTCACTAGTGCTTGCAGTTTTTATATGTTTAGGTCTAAGTGAAATTTTTATTTAATAAGGAAAAGTCCTGCTTAAGACTGGTATTTTAGGTAAAGTTAACATGTAGTGTACTCTTTGTCCATTTTAAATGATATTAACTTTTATTGTTGGTCTTATGATGTGATTAAAAAGTAGTATAATAATAATAACAACAATAACACTTAACATAGCATTTGCTATGTCCAGGCACTGTTCAAAGATCCTTATTCATTTAATCCTCACATACTAAGATCCTCACTCATTTAATCTTCACAACAACCCATTGAATCTAGATACTATCATTATCCCTATTTTACAGATGAGGAAACTGGCACACAGAGGTGAAGTAAATTGTCCACAGGACACAACTATGAAATAATAGAGCCAGAATTTTAAACCCGGCTAGCCTGTTGCCAGAGTCCGTGATTGTAACCACTATGCTATAATATCTGCTGTTTAAAATCATGATAGAATGATGTGATCCAAAGATCAATTGCTTCCATATTATGTGTAGAAAATTATACAATCTCATATACAAATGGTCTTTTGTGATCCTGTCACTACCAGAATCTATCTGTATTCATAGCTTTTATTCCCCAACCAGCTACTACCATTCCCTTGGTCATGTATATGTAAATAGGTGCAAACACTTTCTGATACCATTTTCAGTTTTGGCTGGAAGAATATAAGGGAGCACTGAGTTCAATTACCCTTTGCTTCAGAATCATATTCTTAGCTCCATGCTTTGAGTCCTGGTGCTTGGAATTTAACTCTTCTATCTATCCGAATCCCTTATTACTGACTATTCTCCAGATTGCACCTTACCATGTGGAGCACTTACCATTAGTTTATTTCTAACTTCCAGCATCTACCTGCTTCAAATATCACAACCTCCTGGGTTCCTGACCACTTCATTGTGTCCGACTGATGGTAGCTACAACTCCTTAAATCCCAACATGCTGATCTAAAGAACTTGGTTCTCTAAGTCTCAGCTCCCACCAGGTGCTTTCAGCAATGTTGCTACCCATGCCTTTGGCTGGCATGAAAAGGAAGAAAACCACATAATGAAATTTATAGTTAGGCGGGGAATCTCTAAAGATTTAGAATCATCTATATGATAATAAAAAGGAACAATAACAATAATATCAATTAAAATAGAAATACCTTCTGAATGTCTAATGATTTATAGTTTACTAAAAGTGCTGACTGTCACTTCATTCATTCATTCAACAAATATTTATTGAGTGCTAACGATATGCCAGGCATGTTTTGATAAAGATTAAAATCATCTGGGAGAAACAAACAATATACAGATAATTAAAAACTTACTTGTCAATTGTAAAGCCGTGAAGAAGAAGTACATATGGGATGCTATGAGAGTCTGGAAAATCAAGGAAAGCATTCCTCAGGAAGTCACATTTATTGTGACTGAAGAATCTATTTTCTCATTGGGTTCTTACAATATAGCCTTGTGACTTTGATAAAAGAGCATGTTTATATGTCAGTTTTACTAATCTGAGTGCTAACAACAGCCATGGGATCCAGGTGTTTTGACCTCTTTTTTTTCCCCCTGCTACTTTTTTGCCTTAAAAAATATATAAAGTATTATTTGAAAATATATATCAAGGGATACAAAAATGGTTTAGTATATTTCACTTCAAGGAATCTGTCCAAGGAAATTATCTAAAATGTGGATAATTCATGCACAAAGATACTCCTCATATGGTTATTTGGCATAGTGAAAAACAGAAAAACCTTAAGTCTTAGACATTAAAGGAATGATTAAATAAATGTGCCATTACCTATGATGAAATATTCTTCCATTAAAATACTATGGCATATTCATTTTGTAATGTTAGTGAAAAATCAGCATACAAGGTTACACAAAGTGTGATGGCAACTATTTTAAAATATATAATCAATGACAAATGACTATAACTAAATGTATTGGAGACTAAACTATCACTGGATGGACAGGATTATGTATGATTTTATTTTCTTTTAAGTTCTTACAATGAATTTTCTATTCAAGAAAAATATTTAAACGATTGTGCACAAAACTATTATTTGTTCATCTTTTTTTCTTATACATGGAATCAAGTTTTGCTGTTGAAAACACTTCAAAATATAAGTTAGCAAGTTGAAGAAAATAAGTTCTCAAATAATTTTAATATCCAGAGATAATCACTGTAAACATTTTTGTGTATGTTCTTCTAGGCACTTTTATTAGTATATTTTTCTTGTACAAAATGTAATCATACTGCAATTTAACCTATTTCTTTCTTACACTTAGTAAGTTGTGAGCAACTTTCTACGTCAGTTACTGTGCAGCTTTGTAATAATTTTAATAAATGTTTACTCCATGTCCTATTGATTGGCATTAAGTTCCTTCCAATTTTTTTGTATTATAAAAACTTCTGTGATCAGCAACATACTTTATGTAAGGTGTGAAGAACACAAACTGTGTCATTCTACATGGTTTTCCTATACATATTTGTGTGCAGATATGTTCGAATATTACTTAGGATAAATTTCTTTTTTTTTTTTTTCATTATACTTTAAGTTCTGGGGTACATGTGCAGGACGTGCAGGTTTGTTACAGAGGTATAAACATACTGTAGTGGTTTGCTGCATCCATCACCCCGTCATCTACATTGGTATTTCTGCTAATGCTCTCTCTCCCCTAACGCCCCACCCCCAACAGGCCCCAGTGTGTGATGTTCTTCTCCCTGTATTCACGTGTTCTCATTGTTCAACTCCCACTTATGAGTGAGAACATGTCCTGTTTGGTTTTCTGTTCTTGTGTTAGTTTGCTAAGAATGATGGTTTCCAGGTCCATCCATGGTCCTGTAAAGGACATGAACTCATCCTTTTATATGGCTGTGTAGTATTCCAATGTGTATATGTGCCACATTTTCTTTATACTTAGGATAAATTTCTAAAAGGAGACTTACTGAGCCAAACAAGACCATGTACATCATAATGTTTATCATGGCCAAAAAATTATAAGCAATCAGATGTCTAACAGTTGGAGTGGTTGAAATATTGTATTGTAACTATCTAATGGAATACCATGCAGTCATTTAAATTTATACCATAGAAGAATATTTACTGAAAGGGGAATATGTTCATAAGGTAGCATCAGTGAGAGAAAATATGTATAATATTCATGTTTTGTAGAGGGAAAACTAAATGCCTTCAGGAAAATAGCTAGAATATATACACTAAAATGTTAGTTGTAAAAGTCCCAAAAAGGAAATGGATAAATCATGGTATATTTCACATAAAATATTATATAGTTATGATAAGAGTATTCTACAGCTACATATAACAATATGGGTAGATTTTACATCAAGAATATTAAGATGTCAAGGCTCAAAAGACTGCATATAATAGGATATCCTTTTTATATTATTCAAAAACAAGTAAAATTAAGCACTATATTATTTAGGGCTACATACACATACAAATAATTTATTAAAAAGCAAAAAAATTTTAAAAATTGAAGATAATGGTCACTGAGGTTGAGGAAAGAAGGTCAGATATGGGAGGATTATGTACATTAATTCACATTATGGTTAATATTCTAGTACCCAGGTGTGTTGTGTAGTGGTTGGTGTGCTTCTTTAATTAAAATCCTATCATTGATTATATAATAATTGTATGATTATTATTAACATTAAATAAAAAGACAAGTTAATGGGTAAAAATAAAAGAGGACCATGCATCAATCAATGAGACAGTGTGCACAATCTAAAGATTATTAATCCCATTCTTTACATTTGTCATTCATTATTTTTTAAAGTAATTTATCTGTGGGTAGTTAAGACTGTGGGATTTTCATTCTCTTTTGGGTCTTCGTTTTCAAAATTTTCTATTTTGAACATGTGTTATTTTCCAAATTAAAATATATTTAAACTTTATGTTAATGTGTATTTAATGGTATAGGGAAATGCAATATTATATTAATTGAAAAACAAGCTCAAAATTACATAGCATATGATCCAAAATATGATTAAAATACATAACATGAAGTGAAAAGTGCTGATATGTTAACAATAATTGCTTCTGTGTAGTCAGATTTCAAATCACTTTTTTGTTTCATCTATATACATACACATGTATATATAAATATATACACATTATGTATTAGATATACATTATATATTATATTTGTATGTATGCATATGTATATATATTATATGTATATGTGCATGTGTTTTATACAGTGGGCTTCTTCTATATATTTGTAGGCTTCTGTACTCCCAAGATTTATAGGGTGGGCTTATCTTATATATAGAGATGTGTGTGTCTGTGTGTGTCTGTGTGTGTGTGTGTGTGTGTGTGTGTGTGTGTGTGTTTTATAGGGTGGGCTTATTTTTTGTTATAAAAGTAATATAAGTTTATTGTAAAAAGTAAAAAAAAAAAAAGCAGTAGTATATAAAGTGAAAATACACTTCTCCTAATCCTATCTACCAAAGATAGCCACGACTCTTTGTTTTGTATCTTTCTCATCTCCTTTTATTTACTTGAATGTATTTGCATGTGTTTTAGAAAATAAAATCATCCTAAACATTTATTCTGCAACTTGCTTTTTTCCAGCTCAGTAGAAAGTCATTTTATAAAAGAGCTACAGGAAATTCCAGAGTAGGGTATACAATATTCAGTTCTTTCCACATTAGATCTTTAGGTTGTTAACAGTTTGTTGCTATTATAGATAATGCTATATAAAGCATCTTTACAATCTATTATTTATTCAGTTCTTTGCACATGATAGATCTTTAGGTTGTTAACAGTTTGTTGCTAATATAGATAATGGTATATAAAGCATCTTTTCAGGTTTTCTGCACTTTTACGAGGATTTTTAAAAGCTAGTACCTGAGAAATATAATTTCTGCATCAACATGTTTGAGCTAAATTGCCCTGCTGGTATGCTGAATGCTAATAGTTTTTACTTTCGTCGATATTTTGGGTAGAAAATCTAATCTCATTCCTTAAATAATTTTTCTCTAATAATTTTAAAGTTAAGCAACTTTTCATACATTTACTAGCTATTTTTATTTCTTTTGTAAAAAATTGCTTGTTTGTATTTTTGCCTGTTCTTTTGTTGTGTCATTTGTCTTTTTTCTTTACTAATTTGTAGATATCTGGATATTAGAGTTAGTATCTTTTTGTCTGGTGTATATTGCAAATGTTTATCATTGGTCTTTTAAATTTATTTATGGCACTATTTACCATAAAGAAGATTTAATTACATAAATAGACAAACATTTTAATATTTGTTTTATAGTTTCTTGTTTTTGTTTCATACTTAGGTAGGCTTATGCACTCCAAAGATTATAAAAATATTCTCCTATATATTCTTCTAAATGAAAAATATGTTTTTTGAGATATGGTCTGTCTGTGTTGCTCACGCTGGTCTTGAACTCTTGAGCCAAAGAGCTCTTACTGCCTTAGCCTCCTGAGTAGCTGGGACTACAGGTGTGGGCCAGTGTGCCCAGTTCTTCCAATATTTTGTAAATTCTTATTGCTTAGTACTCTAACCTATCTAGAATTGACTTTTAAATTTTTATTTTATTTTTATTTATTATTTATTTATTTTTAAGACAGAGTATAGCTCTTGTTGACCAGGCTGGAGTGCAATGGCACAATTTTGTCTCACCAAAAGCTCCACCAACCAGGTTCAAGTGATTCTCCTGTTTCAGCCTCCCAAGTAGCTGGGATTGTAGGCATGTGCCACCACGCATGGCTAATTTTATATTTTTAGTAGAGACGGGGTTTCTTCATGTTGGTCAGGCTGGTCTAGAACTCCTGACCTCAGGTGATCCACCCGCCTTGGCCTCCCAGAGTGCTGGGATTACAGGCATGAGCCACTGTGCCCCACTGGCTTTTTTTTCTTTATAAGTGTGTATATGGTAGAAAGTAGGAATCTAAACTTATTTTTTCAGAAAAGTCAGTTTTTTCAACTTATTTATTCAGTTGAATTATGTCCATAATGAATTCGAGTTCTCTTTTTATCATGAACTATATGGGTATTTTTTAATGTTTCTTTTCTGTTCAACTGATAATATTTCTCTAGTACTGAGCTAGTACCTCACTCCTCTAATTACTGTAGCATTGTGTCTTGACGTATGATGGTACTGCTTTCCCTACGTTATTTTTTTTTTCAGAATTTTTCACTATTTTTGTGCATCCTATTTTTCCAGATTAATTTTAAAATCAACTCATCAATGTCCATAAAAAAACTCATCCCTTGGAAATGCTTCAGAACTTTTGAGTAACATGTCAAGAACTGCCATCTTTATGATAGTGAGTTTTGCACCTAGTAACAAGGTTTCTGTCTCAGTTTATTTAAATTTATTGTAGTATCCATTTAGATATTAAAACAATTGTAAGGCTTATTCTTTGTCAGTTTATAGTTTTAATTCCTCTTATGTGAATGATATTGCATTTTAAAAATTCATTATCATTAGTGCATAGAAAAGCTATTTAATATTTATTTTGTATCCAGGTATCATATTGAACTCTATTCCTAGCTCTACCAGTAGTTTTTCTTTTCATCTGATTATCTTGATTTCTTTTTTTTTTTTTTTTTTTTTTTTTTTTGAGACGGAGTTTCGCACTTGTTACCCAGGATAGAGTGCAATGGCGCGATCTCGGCTCACCGCAACCTCCGCCTCCTGGGTTCAGGCAATTCTTCTGGCTCAGCCTCCTGAGTAGCTGGGATTAGAAGCACGTGCCACCATGCCCAGCCAATTTTTTGTATTTTTTAGTAGAGACGGGGTTTCACCATGTTGACCAGGATGGTCTCAATCTGTTGACTTCGTGATCCACCCGCCTCGGCCTCCCAAAGTGCTGGGATTACAGGCTTGAGCCACCGTGCCCGGCCGGATTATCTTGATTTCTTAGGTACACAATCATGCCATTTGTAAGTAGTAAAACATTTATCTTTTCCATGCTAATGTTTGTATCTATATTTTGTTTCTCTTAGCACATTGGTAAAGACTTTATAACTTCCAGGACATTGCAGATTGATGTTGATTAATAAAGAGCAGGAAACCTTCTGGTTTTGGCTCTAATAGAAATGCCTCATTGTTTCACTCTAAAATATTATAATTGCCATTGTTTCTGATACTTGCCCCTTTTCAAGTTATGGAAACGCACTTTTGTTCTTGATTGACTTATCATTTTATCAGGGATGGATATAGAATGTTATCAAGAAGCCTTTTCTGGCATCTAATAAGCTGATATCAAGGTGATGATATGGTTATTCTCTTTAATCAATTAATATACTTAATTACCTAATGTTGAACTATTCTTAGATACCGGGAATAAAACTGATTTGGTAGTGGTGGTGTGGTGTTTCATTGTTTTATTTAGGATGTAAAACTCTATATTAACAAATGCCTACAGAAGGGCCCTTTTACCTCTCACATCATGGTACCCTTGGGTAAATAGACAAGATTGCTTAGGGCAGAGGCAACTGGCTTCCCAAGATCTGCTTGGCTGACCAAAGGCCTTAGGAGATAAAGATACCAGTTCACTTACCCATTCACAGGACGCCAGTGTGCCAAGGTACACTTGTTGGGAAACTTTTACTCATTGTTTTCCTTTCTGTGATACCCCTTTTCTGATTTGATATTGGGATTATGATATTTTTGTGAATAAATTTAATTTTGTTTCTTTTTCCACAATGTGAATAACTTTAGACACAAGCTGTTCCTTCAACAATTGGTACCACTCACCGATGTAACTGTTTTGTCCTGATGCTTGCTTGGAGCCTAGAAATTTAAACCTTTCTGCTTCTTGTATGATTATTTTATCCAAGATGTTCTCTCTTCTGGAGTCAATTTTGTCAAAACTGTCCATTTCATCTGGATTTTCAAATGTATTGATTGGAAATTACACATAGTATTTCCTAATATGTCTTAATTTGCATATATGTGGCTATACACTTTTTATTTTCTTAGATAGGACTTTTCATAGGTTTGTATATTTTATTTTCAGTTATCTGTTTTTTTTAAATACCAAGTGTTTTCAAATACCACTTTTTGCTTTTGTAATTTCCTTCTTTGCACATTCTTTGGTTCTATTTGATCTCTCTCTAGATTCTCTAGGTGAATGCCTAGTTTACTTTTTAATTCTTTCTTTTCTGTTTAGTGCATTTAAGTTAGAAAATTTTCTCTAAATACATGTTTGATTGTATCCCATAGTTTTCAGCATTTTCATGTTTATTTTGTCTCCTCATCTTTAAAGTTTTGTTTTCCTGTTTAATCCAAGAGTTACTTAGAAGTGTATATATGTCAGTATGGTTAGGTTTTAGTTGATGTTGTGCTTTCCTATCCCTTTTTTCCTTAATTACTACTTATACTGTCTCATGGATAGAGAATGTTTCTTGCATGAGTTGTACCTCTTGGAATATTTGCTTTGTACTCTATGTGAAATAAATTTTTAAAAAATATTCCATGGACAGTTGGAGAAAATATGTATTTTTTGTCGAGGTAAATATTACATCATGTTTCTACATATTAAAGCAAATTAATTCATTGTTATTCAAATTCTCTATTTTTGTCTGATTTATCTAAATTTTCTAATAAAAATATATAAAATGTCTTACTTCATTGTTTTATTATAGTCTCCTATTTCTGTTTTGGTTTGACATATTTGAAATTGCTTTTCAGAACATTGTTTAATGATTATCTTATTGGATTGAATTGGTTCACAATATATATTAATTCACAAAGATACCTTCCTTGACTCATTTATTGATTTTTGTCTTGACTCTCCTATGCTACCTCTACTTTATTTTTGTTACCATTTGCCTACTATATTCATACCAGTATTTTCAGCTTTTCTCTGTTGTATTGTTTTGGGTGTATCTTTTCAAAACAGGATGTGATTAGTTTTTATACTCTGTCTCTCAATGTCTGCTTTAATATATCACCATTAAGCATTTCATGTTTATTATAACTTGGTAATATTCATTAATTTTTCTGTCTTTTTGAAGTTTTCATAGATTTGTCAAAGTATATGTACTATTTCCTATACTGGTTTAGAAGTTTGAAATACCACTTCTAATAGTTCTAATAGTGATTATGCTCAAATAGATACATATATACATACATAATTTTTTTTACTTTATATACTTTTGTGCTATCAGAACTTTTGAAGTATGTAATATTTTTGTAATAAAAATAGAGGAAAGAAACATGTGCTTTTTAATGTGTCTAGTATTTGTTCCTTTATCACCAGCCTCATTCCCTTTGCTCAGTCTATCATCATCCAAATTTTAGGTCCTTCCACCAATCTCTTGATCTCTCACTACTGCTCATCCTGTTTATTGCTAACAGATTAGTCTCTTTACATATCATCTTTTCACATAACTCAAAAACATACAATTCAAGTTTCATCATTAAATCTAAATGTTCACCTGTGACATCCAAGTGCCCATGACCTTCCCTATATAATCATCTTTGTTCTCTACTTGCCCATGGGTCATCTACTCTAGTCAGACTGTTTTTCTCACTACCTCATACATCAGTATCTGTTCTTTCCTTTACTTTCATTCATGTTGTTCTCCAGACTTTTTCTGTTTTCTCATCATCCTACCCAAACCTCTCTAAGAAGATTTATTATTCTATTCCAATAGTTTTCCATCAGGGAACACCTACATCTTCAGGAAGGTGAAATAGTCTCATTACAAAACCTTGGGAATAAACTTTATTTTTGACCCTGAAGTCTTCAAACATTTTATTTGTATGGAAAAGAAACATTTTCACCATATCTTAAAAATTATTTATTAGGTTGGTGAAAAGTAATTGCAGTTTTTGCTATTAAAACAAATGGCAAAAATCACAATTACTTTTGCACCAAACTAATAACATTGAGATTGATATGAATCCCTCACTCCAAACCAGAGTTTTCCTTACACTTCTACCTTAGTAGCAGTGTTGGTCACCATCACCCCCAATTTAAATATTTTCCCCAGTTTCTGCATTTTTTGAATCCTCCCTACCAGAGCAAAGTTGATCTTCTTTGAGAGTTGGTTTGACCATGCTAACATTTGCTTCATGATCTTGAGCTCCTCTGGAAGTTTCTATCAGTTGCTCCAAGACTGAGATTCCAACAAGGCCTTTGCTTTCATTTCAGTCAGTGTGGTCCTTCCTGTCCTGGAATGAAACTAGGAATGGGTCCCAAGAACTGTAGGCACTGAAAAAAATGTACATTTTCTTACTGGTATCAGGAAGTAATCAGCTTTCTATAGTGCTTCTACCCAACAATACAAGGTCTTTAGCATACTTTATATTTTCAATACTTTTACTTCTTCTTCTACCACTTCCTCCAGATGACTCTGTCCTCAGAGTTCCTAACAGAGAGAACAGCTGCAAACAATACTATCCTCATGAGGTGGACTTCTGTTGGAACAATAATGCTGAATTCTTGCTGAACCACTGCCCTTTTTCTATATTTTAAAATAATTTTGTTTGTTTATACTATGCATTTTTTATTTTAGGACCTTTCCTTAATTTTCTTAGTTTTAAAAAAGTATTTCATTTTCTTAATTTCATAGCCACATTAACAATAATTATTGAGACAATATGTTTTCCTTGTGATCACTGTGAGCACCAAGTCATCTCCCTTATTGCGTGTATTAGTCTGTTTTCACACTGCTGATAAAGACACACCCGAGACTGGGTAATTTATAAAGAAAGAAAGGTATAATGGTCTCACAGTTCCACGTAGCTGAGAGGCCTCACAATCATGACAGAAGGTGAAAGGCACTTCTTACATGGTGGTGGCAAGAAAGCATGAGAACCAAGCGAAAGGAGATTCCCCCTTATAAAACCATCTGATCTCATGAGACTTATTCACTACTGCAAGAACAGTATGAGGGAACCACCCCTGTGATTCAGTTATCTCCCACCAGGTCCTTCCCACAACATGTGGGAATTATGGGAGCTACGAATCAAGATGATATTTGGGTGGAGAAGCTAAATATCGTTCTTCCCTTGTTTCATATTTCAAAACCAATCATGCCTTTCCAACAGTCCCCTATAATCTTAACTCATTTCAGCATTAACTCAAAAGTCCACAGCCCGAAGTCTCATCCCAGACAAGTCAAGTCCCTTCAGCTGATGAGCCTGTAAAATCAGAAGCAAGTTAGTTACTTCCTAGATACAATGGGGGTACAGGCATTGGATAAATACACGCATTCTGAATCAGAGAAATGAACCAAAATGAATGAGCTAAAGACTCCATGTAAGTCTGAAATCAAGTGGGGCAGTAAAATCTTAAAGCTCTAAAATGATTTCCTTTGACTCTATGTCTCACATCCAGGTCACACTGATGCAAGAGGTGGGTTCTCATGGTCTTGGACAGCTCTTCCCCTGCGGCTTTGCGGGGTACAGCGTCTCTCCCGGGTGCTTTCATGGGCTGGTATTGAGTATCTGGAGCTTTTCCAGGCACACAGTGAAAGCTGTTGGTGGGTCTACCATTCTGGGGTCTGGAGGACGGTGGCCCTCTTCTCACAGCTTCACTAGCCAGTGCCCCAGGGATGACTCTGCAGGAGCTTGAACCCCATATTTTCCTTCTGCATTGTCCTAGCAGAAGTTTTCCATGAGGGCCCTGCCCCCGTGGCAAACCTCTGCCTGGACATCTAGGAGTTGCCATACATCCTCTGAAATCTAGTCAGAGGTTCCCAAACCTCAGTTCACGACTTCTGGGTACCCACAGGCTCAACACTATGTGGAAGCTGCCAAGGTTTGGCGCTGGCACCCTCTGAAGCCACAGCCAGAGATGTACTTGGCCTCTTTTAGCGATAACTAGAGTGGCTGGGTCACCAGGCATCAAGGCTCTAGGCTGCACACAGAGGTCCCGAGACCCAGCCCATGAAACTATTTTTTCCTCCTAGATCTCTGGGCTGGTGATGGGAGGGCATACTGCAAAGGTCTCTGGCATGCCCTGGAGACATTTCCCTGTTGTCTTGGTGATTAACATTTGGTTCCCGATTACTTATGCAAATTTCTGTAGCCAACTTGAATTTCTCCCCAGAAAAATGGGTTTTTCTTTTCTATTGCATTGTCAGGCTGCAAATTTTCTGAGTTTTTATGCTCTGTTTTCATTTTAAAACTGAATACCTTTAACAGCACCCAAGTCACATCTTGAATGCTTTGCTGCTTAGAAATTTCTTCTGCCAGATACCCTAAGTCATCTCCCTCAAGTTCAAAGTTCCACAAATCTCTAGGGCAGGAGCAAAATGCTGTCAGTCCCTTTACTAAAACGTAGCAAGAGTCACCTTTACTACAGTTCCCAAGTTCCTCATCTCCATCTGAGTCCACCTCAGCCTAGATTTCATTGTATATGTTATCAGCATTTTTGTCAAGCCATTCAACAAGTCTCTAGGATGTTCCAAACTTTCCCACATTTTCCTGTCTTCTTCTGAGCCCTGGAAACTGTTCCAATCTCTGCCTGTTACCCAGTTCCAAAATCACTTCCACATTTTTGGGTATCTTTACTGCAGCACCTCACTCTACTTGTACCAATTTAGTGTATTAGTCTGTTTTCATTCTCCTGATAAAAATATACCAGAGACTGGGTGATTTGTAAAGAAAAAGAGGTTTAATGGATTCGCAGTTCCACGTGGCTGGGGAGATGTCACAATCATGGTGGAAGGTGAAAGGTACTTCTTACATGGAAGTATGAGAACCAAGCAAAAGGGGTTTTCCCTTACAAAACCATCAGATCTTGTGAGACTTATTCACTACCATGAGAAAATTATGTGAGAAACCACCCCCATGATTCAATTATCTCCTGCCAGGTCCCTCCCACAACACATAGGAATTATGGGAGCTACAATTTAAGGTGAGATTTGGGTGGTAACAAAGCCCAACTATATCATTGCATACATTTCTAGTTTTTGGCATGTAGTTTTTTTTCTTGAATGGTGGTATAAGTCTGTTTTTCTTAGCTCAACAAACCTCTTTGGTACCTATGATACCTGAGGAAGTATAGCTGCAAATGTCCACACAGGATGGGATTCTGACACGTCTCAACCAACTTTTGTACCACCACCTATTTATATGTGGTATTATGCCATTCAGAAAGACCTTGCATGATATATATGGCTTCATTTTAATTCATTTTCATCATCAAAAATGTTCTGTCCTGGTTAGCAATGTGAACATGCAATATCTGCCCCCATGTTCCCAGTGGCCAAGAAAGTACACAGATCTGATTTAATATCTAGACTCAGAGGGACCTGATAAAGTTTGTCTGAGGATTGTAATCACACATGCATTTTCCACAGACCAGCTCCTGACCCTTGGTAGATTTTTATAGTAAGCTAAACTGGTTTGTACTTGTGCCCCAATCTAATGACATATTACATAAAACTTGTTTATTGCTTACTTCATGTTGTCCTCTTAAGCCTTACCATGGACTTTTGGTTTTTCATAGACCACTGATTCCAGGTGATCATTATCAGCATTTTAAAGTTCAAATTTTCACAGACCAGTGGGAGGAATTTCAGGCTGGCTCCTATGTCACAACTTCTAAACATCTTTGAAAGTAACTTTGCTTCCTCACAAGAATAGGAGGCTTCCATCCCATTTTAAAGTATGCATCTCTTGAAGGATTTCAGTTTTGTTTTAGCAGAAAGCAGACCAAATTCAGGATGCTAAGAATCGAAATTATCAAACACTGCGTGTTCTCACTCATAGGCAGGTGTTGAACGATGAGAACACTTGGACACAGAGAGGGAAGCACCACACACTGGGGTCTGTTGGCAGGGACTAGGAGAGGGACACTGGTGGGTAGGGAGGTTGGGAGGGATAACATGGGGAGAAATGCCAGATAGAGGTGACGGGGGGGTGGAGGCAGCAAACTGCATTGCCATGTATGTACCTATGCAACAATCCTGCATGATCTGCACATGTACCCCAGAACCTAAAGTACAATAAAAATGTATAAATAAATAAATATTAAAATTTAAAATAAAGTTGAAATTATTTCACATGAGTGCTTGGGGTAGAACTAAGTAAAATGGAGGCTACCGTCCACTTTCACTGTGGATCAAAAGTATTGTTTTTTTTTCAGAAACACATCACAGTTTCACATTGTTGCTGTTACGTCAGTTTCTTTTTACCTGGTTTAATGTGAGTTTATTAATTCAATCTTTCATTTGTGTTTTTGTGCTACCAGTTTTTCTGCTTTTCCATTGGCTTTATTTTACCATGTTACATGTTATGAAACCATAGCATGTATTCAAATTATAGTGTTGTTCTCCTCACTCACATTTAGCAGCCTCCAATTTTTTCCTCATTTTTTCCCCTCTAATAGCTTATGTTTCTTGAAAGCAGTCACAAATTGGGTAGCTTTAGACCATCTCCATAATGATCACTCAGACTCCAGCTAAATGCAAAGAAAAATCCATATCTTCCTCTAGGGAATACAAGAACCATAAATAGCTGAAAAAAATCATACTTTATCTAAAAGTTCCCTTTGTTGATTTAGTTTTAAGTTAACTCACATTTTTTTAATTGCATGCAGGCAGCTCTAATGTTGAACTCCAGTTTCTTTTAAAAGTCTTTAGATAAATGCAGCTATTTATTATCTCATTTCTGTATCAGCTTATCTTTGCAAATGGCAATTCAAAATACTAGAAATATAGCCATATTTATGTCAAAAATTGTCAGACCTTAACATTTTTATCTGGAAATTTCAAGTGGGTGGGATTATTTGTGTACATTAGTAAAATTAGTAGCATTATTTAAAATAAGCACCAATTAATAAAACCAGAAAAATAAGGTAACAAACTTTAATTTCAATTTTATGTTCATGTCACATTTGTTCAGACTGATAAAGCAAAATACCATAAACTGGGTGGCTTATAAACAACAGAAACTTATTTCTCATAGTTCTGGACACTGGGAAGTCCAAGATTAAGGCAGATTCAGGGTCTCGTGAGGGCCCAGTTTCTGGTTCATAGATGGCACCTTCCGGCGGTTTCCTCACATGGTGTGGATGCCTTTTGTTAAGGCATCTCTCTGGGTCCTCTTTTATAAGCGCACTAATCCCACTCATTAGGGCTCTGTATTCATATTCTAATCTCCTGTCAAGAGGCCTTATCTCTGAATATCATCACATTGGTGATTATGTTTCAACATATTAATTTCGTGGGGGACATAAATATTCAGTATTTACCCTCCTTTTATAATCCTTCCCCTCCTCTCACCAATAAGGGTATTGGTATATTTTACAGGGTTTCTTATAAAACCAAGGACAACCATTAAAATTCTTAGTGTACAAATAAACTTGTTTCATGGGTTAAGTTATGTCATCTTTATAAGCTCTATTTTGAGTTTATAGGAAACTTAATGGTCACCGCATAAAAGAAATACTGTGCACTTTCTTCTAGATTATTTGGTTGCTAGAACCTATATTACCTCCCTATTTCAGTATAACAGATCACTTCAAATTTTGTGGCTGAAATTAATAACCCTTTATTTTTGCTCATGAGTCTATGAGTCATCTTTTTCTCATCTTGGTTAGACTATGTGTTAGCAGTCAGCTGTGGATTAGGTAGGAAGGAAGCTCTGTTGATCTTGATTGGGCTGTCTTACATATTTGGGAGTGTGCTGGGTTAGCCAGGATCCCATCCACATAGTCTTTCTTTCTCTAGTAAGATAGTGCAACCTTGTTCTCACGGCATGGCAGAGTTTCAGGAGGGAAAGAAGAAGTATACAATGCCTCTTGAGACCTGTAGATGGAAATGGCACACCATCACTTCTGCCACATTCAGTTGACCAAAGGAAGCCACAATGTCATCCCAGATTCAAGGTGTGGGGAAGTAAACTCCACACTTTCTTCTAGAGAACTGCACTGTCACTTTGCCACATTTGTGAATATGGGGAGTCTATTAACGGTGACCATCAATGCAGTTAATCTACCACAGTTTACCTTCTGCCCCCAATTAACCCCATCAACCCACATGCAAAATACATAATCCCCTATCAAGAAGTTTGTCTGCCCTCCACATACTAGACATACAATGGTGTGGCAGAGATGAGGCAGCCAAAATAAATTGTCTGATTCCAAAAGAAGGATGAAAGGCACATAATAGTCAGTGATCTATAACAATTATAAAAGTTCAGAAGAATGCCAAGGGACAAGGTATGTCCTTGATTACAGTCTGGTTCTAAGAGGCGCCATGGTTTATTGTTCTCCATGGATCTTGACTCTGCCCTCTAAGAATGTCTCAGATAGTCTTTCTCTTCTATTCTGAGCCATTGGCAAAGAATATGTTGGAAGATATGACCTTCGAGCAACTTTCTCAATGTGCTTTCTGTTCATAGAAAGTTGAAAGCCCAAGAATCCACTTGCATTCTAAATTATTTAGTACATTTTAGTCTAGATTGGCAGCACTTTTACCAGCACAGATCCTCAAAATTTTGTGGGTTTTCTATGAATCTGAATCTACTACATTGGACAAAAGCCATACCTATGAATCTTTTAGAGACCAGCATTCTCTCCACATGTAGTCCCATCTACTTTGGGCATGTCAATCTGCTGTGGACCAATACCAGATACCACTTTAATTCTTTTGGAGGTATTATCAAAGTATCTTACAGTGAAAACTTGAATCATATCTTTATAAAAAGATCATGTCGTTTTGGCAATGCCTTTATTTGATGTTTTACTGGATTGAGGGGTTGGAGGAAAAAAAAAACTTTATTTTTCAACCTAGTAAGTTCTGGCTTCTCTGTGTTTCCTCTAAATTCAGCTTACAAACTGGCCAGGACTTCCTTTACCTCATCTTGTTCTTGCTGTACCTGGTCACACACAGCTAGGAGTAACCAAGTGATATTTTCAATATTCTGTGTGGAGATTTCCTTAGCCTCATTTTCAGTTTGCCTTAGAGTAGTTTCCTTTGCCTTTCTAGGGCTTGATTTTCTGTAAAGTTTATCATGTTAGTCTATAATTTCTCCCTCCTCACTGGTCTTCTCTTCAATGTACACATACTTTAAACCTAAGAAGTAGACTTGGGATGCAATTCACCTGGTATTAGTTGACTTCCTCTCCTATCTTTGATTGCCTTTTTTTGATAGCCTTTGTTTAAAAGACAATTTGGAATACCTTTTGGGAAATTTCCCCAACCTGGAAACATTTTAATCTTTTCCTTTTGTGATCTTTTAACATGTATTTTTATAAAAAGAAAGGCAGAATGCTTTTCAGCATACTACTTCTACCTACCCACCCATGTGCTTGGCTTAGAAGCCATAGAAGCCAAGGTTTCAAGTGAACATTTTAACATGACATTGAAGACAAAGGGGAAAAGTTCTCCATCAGATTTCTAGCCATGAAATGAATGTCTGGGAAAAGTTATTTTTTTCTAGCCATGAAATGAACGTCTTGTCCTTTTTATCTCAACCAGGTACTGACCAGCACAGTTGCCTTATTCTTAAACAAATGAAGTCTGAAACACAGTAGTTGGCTGTTTAATGGTTTAGTTGAATTAACTCAATATAATTTCCATTTGGTACTGTTATTTTTTCATTTAGAAACTATCTTCTGGAGAAAACTTTTTCTGAAATATTTTTCTGTGAATTAAAAAAGAAAGCTAAATTTGTTTATAACATATTTGCACAAATTGCAGTACTCCAGGGCCATAGTTCTCTTTGACTTTTTAACTTTTGTCCTTTTACTTTTAGTTGACATGTAATAATTGTGTGTGTATATATATATACATATATAGATCTATATATAGATATAATAGATATAGATATATATAGATATAATTGTGTATATATATGTATATATACACACATACGTATATATACAATATATGTATATATAGTATATATGATATACTTGTATATAGTATATACAAGTATATATTATACTTATATGTATTATACTTATGTATATATATTATATATATGTGTGTGTGTATATACATATTGTATATATATGTATATATGGGATGGGACACAGAGTGAAATTTTGATACATGTATACAATGTGCAATAATCAAATCAGAGTAATATATTTATCATCTCAAAAAATCATTATTTATTTGTGTTCAGAGTATTCAAGAATCTTCTCTTTTAGGGTCTCTGAAAGTATACAATAAATTATTGTTGACCATAGTCACCATAAGGTGCTATAGAACACCAGAACTTATTCTTCCTATCTAGCTGTAAGGTTTTATCTGTTAACAACCTTATTAAAGCAGAGTATATGTAGTTTTTTTCTCCCACCCCGCCTCTGCAGTTTAAAATATATATAAACGCTTCACTTTTTTTTCCTTTCAGTTAAAGTACTTCGTAGTTCTACTCTCATTGTGTCTTTCCTCTAAATCCCCCATCTTGTTTAATTATCCTTTGGATCCAACCAATTCAAGTTAAGGGAAGAGTTGATGAATTCTACTATTATATAGTCTCTCTCTCCAAGGAAAATTCCACAATAATCTAGCAGTCTCATTCCTTAGGCTATTGAGTTTTCACACACTTAACTTCCTATCACGATTTTTAATTTATTATTTCTTTCATTTCCTTGGCAACTGTTTTTATCTCAACCAGCTATATCAACCAGCATGGTTGCATTATTCTTAAATAAAATCATATCTGAAACACTATAGTTGATTGTTTGATGCTGTGGATGAATTGTTCCAAGACTATTTCAATTTGCCATTGTTCCCAATTTCTTCCCAAATCTGACAATGGTGGTGGTGTGTTTCTTTAGGCTAGTCCCACTTCTATTATCAACTACAGTATTTCAGAGAGTTATGAAGTGGTGGAAAGAAAGACCACATAGAAAATTACTCATGCACACCCACACAGGTACACAAGCACCTGGTAAGATTTGACATTCCCCTGATTGGTTTCACATAAAAATTCAGAATACTAGTGGGAGCAAGGTAAACATCAACACTGGGGACGTATGCAGCCAATGTCTTACGAGCCTCCATTGGCCCCCAGAGTCCTTTTCAGGGCTACAGTTGCCATTGACATTGTTTATACAGAAAAGATTCATGACAGACATGAGAAGCTCAAGTGTTCCTGAATTGCCTTCCTTTCATTCACAAGAATGATGTCACTATCCAAGAACAGTTTTGTTACAGACTGAATTGTGTCCCTTCAAAATTTGTAAAAACCTAAACCCACAAATGTAGTTGTATTTAGAGACAGGACCTTTAAAGAGGCAATTAAGTTAGCATGAGGCCCTTAGAATAAGCTCTAATCCAATCTGACTGGTGTCTTCAAAAGAACAGATTAGGATATACAGAGAGACACTAGAGATGTACACGTGCATACAAAGGGAAGTCCATGTGAGAACACAGCCAAAAGGAGGTCATCTGCAAACCAAGGAGAGAGGGCTCAGAAGAAACCAAAGCAAATTTGCTGACAGGAGGTTAAGACTTCTAGCCTCCAGAACTGTGAGAAAATAGATACCTTTTATTTAAACTACCCAGTCTGCTCAAGTTTCTTATGACAGCCCAAGTAAACAAATACAAGTAAACAAATTAATGTGCTTTCACTGAAGAGAATATTTTCAAATAAAATCCCCGAGTTACTGGAAGTTGTCTCTGCCCTAGGTGATAGTTTTCTGGTAAACCCAAAACTTGTCTCCTTTCAGAATGGTATTTTAGGCTCAAAATCCTTCAAGTTCATAATTCCATAAACATTAGCCCAATGTCTATTAGCATCCCCTACTGTGAATGGAGAATTCAATACTAGGTAATACCTCTAAGCTTTTATTCCCCCTCTTTGATTTCTTACTTTATGTTTTTCTCTTTATGTTTATAATTCACAAAGCGTGTGCATCTGTAAACTTTTGTTGTACAAGAAACCACATGAAAACTTCGTGGCTTAATAAATGAGTAACAGAAGATGTGCTTCCCTGCCTCAAGACTATTACTCTGAAAATAGTGCTGAAAAAATGACTCACTATGATATATTGCTGCAAGGCCAAAATTATTCCCCTTTGACTATTCACACCCTTTTGCAATGTGACTGAAGTCCCTCATAGTGAAAGTGGAATTTATATCCCTACCAGTTAAATCTGAATTGCCACTATGACTTGCTTTAGCTAACAAAATGTGGTGGAAGTGACCTCATGCTAATTCCAAGCTATGTGTTGAAAGGCCTTGCATGCTTCTGTACTTGCTGTGTGACTGCTATATAAACAACCCAGTCCGGTCTGCTGGTTGAGAAGTCATGTGGAGTAAACATAGGCCATTACATCTGAGGCCTTCCTAGCACCCAGCTGATCTACCAGGTGACCACAGGCACATGAGTAATCCCAGCTAAGACTAAAATATTTCCCCAGCTGAGCTCAAAGCAAATTGCCAACCCACAGACTTGAAGGAGATAAAGGAAGTAATTCTGTGGCTAGGTAATGGAAGAGAAGAGTATTCCAGGCAAAGGCCTTAAGTTGAGAACCTGCCTGCCATTTCTGAAGAAAATCAAGGAGGATTTGACTGGAGGGGTGAACGTGATAAAGGAAGAGGTAGGGGATATATAAGCAGGAAGAATATGGTCTGTTGTAAAAATGGCCATGCATTTTTCCCATTTCTGTATGTTTGCCCCTGGAATATGATAGTGCAAATATTACCATCAAGAAGTAGACTCTGTAATTTCCTTTTCTTTATCCATTTTTCCTTTTCTTTCTTTACCCATGTATTAGTCCATTCTCACACTGCTAATAAACACACAACTGAAACTGGGTAATTTATTAAGAAAAGATGCTGAATTGACTCACAGTTCCAAAGAGCTGAGGTCTCAGGAAACTTACAATCATGGTGGAAGGAAAAGCAAACACATCCCTTCTTCACATGATGGCAGGAAGGAGAAGTGTTGAGCAAAAGGGCGAAAAGCATGAGAGTAACCACCCCCACGATTAAATTGCCTCCCACTTGGTCCCTCCCACACCATGTGAGGATTATGGGAACTACAATTTAAGGTAAGATTTGGGAGGGGACACAGTCAAACCATATCAACTCATTTGTCTTTTTATTTCTTATCATTTAGAATACCTATAAGACAGACATTGACTCACTTATTTTTCAGTTGTCCTCTTGTGAGTTATTCATGTTAATCATCAATGACCATAATATAAATACTACTCCGGTTATTTCTCACTCTGGATCACATATTAATAGTATCAAGTTGTCCATTTGAGAAACAATCTAATTGAAAGTGAGTCCTTATAATTTGGCGTACTGTAGTATCTGACCTTGTGATTTTTAAAAATGAAGCCCCTGTTTAAGCACTGCTTGATTTCTGACTCCTTGGCATCCTAATGCATGTAGCAGGGCTTTCCTGATTAGCAATCATAGAGGCCTCTTGCTGAAACTCAGATACAGCTGCATTGCAGCATATTTTTAGAAATGTTTCCCTCCTGACTTTCAAAGTAAATCTCATGGATCTTACATAGCTTATATTTCGGGTTACACTATTCTAAACATACTTTACAAATTTGGTGAAAATGCATCCAGTCGTTTTCATATGATACTGATATGTACTGGCAAATAATTCAACACAATGTTGTTTATAATTTCTAACAATTGAAAACCTAATAACCTTTTGGCATATTATATAGTATATATTCTGATATTTGTATAGTGGAAGGATACAACATTATACTGTACGAATTTTCTTTTCTTTTTTTTTTTTTTTAAGTCAGAGCCTTGCTCTATTGCTCAGGATGGAAGAGTGCAATTGCATAATTTCAGCTAACTGCAACCTTTACCTCACAGGTTTAATCAATTCTCATGCCTCAGACTCTCAAGTAACTGGGTTTACAGGCCCGCATCACCATGCTCAGCTATTTTTTTTTTTTGTAGGGTTGAGATTTCATCATGTTGGCCAGATTGGTCTTGAACTCCTGGCCTCAAGTGATCCAGCCGCCTCAGCCTCCCGAAGTGCTGGGATTACAGGGGTGAGCCACCAAGCCCAGTCATACACTCTTTGACTTTTCTAACCACTTGGTAACCTTTTTAAAATGCATCTCAGGTTAACTGATAGCGGAGTTATGAGGACTTTTTGTTTCCTTCCTTTTACATATTTAATTGAAATAAAATAAATAAAACATTCTTTAAAAAGGAAATCATGCATTATTAGTGCAATATATTTAAAAATGCAAAAAAATGCCAAAAAGTTTTTGGCGGTTATTTCTGGATTATGGATGGTTTTTATTCTTTATTTCAAAAGTTTTCATGGTACTGGTGATTTTTGGTTACACTGAAAATTTCTTTAGAGGTAATTTGTGAAATGTTATTTCACTTGTCACCTTAACAGCATACACTGTACGCAATGTGTATTCTTTTATCACTCACACCCCCCAGCCTTTCCTGCAGTCTCCAACATCCTTTATATCATTTTTATGCCTTTGCATCTTCATTTCTTTGCTTCTACTTATAAGTGAGAATGTACAATATTTGGTTTTCTATTAGTGAGGTACTTCACTTAGAATAATGGCCTCCAGCTGCGTCCAAGTTGCTACAAAGGACATTATTTCACTCTTTTTATGGCTGAGTAATACTCCATGGTGTATATAATACCACATTTTCTTTATGTACTCATTGGCTAATGGGCACTTAGGTTGATTCCATATCTTTGCAATTGCAAATTTTGCTGCTGTAAACATGGGTGTGCATGAGGTTTTTTCATATAATGACTTCGTTTCCTTAGGGTAGATACCCAGTAGTGGGATTGCTGGATTGAATGGTAGTTCTACATTTAGTTCTTTAAGGAATCTCCATACTCTTTTAACTTGTGGTTGTACCAGTTTATATTTTCACCAGCAGTGTTTCCTTTTCACCACATCCACTTCAACATCTATTATTTTTTATTTTTTTACATTATGGCCATTCTTGAAAAAGTAAAGTGATATCTCATTGTGGTTTTCATTAGAATTTCCCTGATGATTAATGATGTTGTGCATTTTTTATATGTTTGTTGACTATTTGTATATCTTCTTCTGAGAAATGTCTATTCACGTTTGTATTAGTCCATTATCACATTGCTATAAAGATCTACATGAGACTGGGTAATTTATGAAGAAAAGAGTTTTAATTGACTCACAGTTCTTCAGGCTGTACAGAAAGCATGGCTGGGCAAGCCTCAGGAAACTTACAAACATGGAAGAAGGCAAAGGGGAAGCAGGCACATCTTCATTTGGTGGAGCAGGAGAGAGCGAGAAAGAGTGAAGAGGGAAGTGCTACACACTTTCAAACAACCAGATTTCATGAGAACTCACTCATTATCATGAGAACAACAAGGGTGAAAATTTCCCCCATGATCCAATGGCATCCCACCAGGTCCCTCTCACAACACTGGAGATTACAATTTAACATGAGATTTGAGTAGGGACACAGAACCAAACCATATCAATGTTCTCTGCCCACTTTTTGAGGGATTATTTGTTTTTTTCTGGCTGGGGTTATTTGTTTTTGTTTGAGTTCCTTCTAGATTCTGGATAGCTGTCCTTTGTCAGATGCATAGTTTATAAATGTTTTCTCTCATTCTGTGGTTCGCCTGTTTACTCTGCCGATTATTTCTTTTGATGTGTAGGAGCTCTTAAGTTTAATTAGGTCCCATTTATTTATTTTTGTTCTTTTGCATTTGATTTTGCGGTCTTAAACTTTTGCCTAAGCCAATACCCAGACAAATTTCTGCAATGTTATCTTCTAGAATTTTTATAGTTTCAAGCCTTAAATTTAAGTCTTTGCTCCATATGGAGTTGATTTTTGTACAAGGCGAAAGATGGGAATCAGGTTTCTGTCTTCTACATGTAACTTTTCTTTTTTCCCAGCACCATTTATTGAATAGGGTGCCCATTTCCTAATTTATGTTTTTTATGCTTTGTTGAAGATCAGCTGGCTACAAGTGTTTGGCTTTATTTCTGAGTTCTTTATTCCATTCCATAGGTCTACATGCCTATTTTGATACAGTACCAAGCTTTTTTTGGTTACTATAGCCTTCTAGTATAATTTGAAGTCACATAATGTTATGCTTCCATAGTTTTTCTTTTTGCTTAATATTGCTTTGGCTATGTGAGCTCTTTTTTGATTACATATGAATTTTAGAATTTTTTTTAGTTCTGTGAGGAATGATGATGCTCTCTTTATGAGAATTGCATTGAATCTGTAGATTGCTTTTGGCAGTATGGCCATTTTCACAATATTGATTCTACCCATCCATAAGCATGGGATATGGTTCCATTTGTTTGTTTCATCTATGATTTCTTTTATCAGTGTTTTGTAGTTTTTCTCGTAGAGATCTTATACTTCCTTTGATAAGTATTTTCCTAATTTTTTTTTCTGCTGTTGTAAAAGGGATTGAGTTCTTGATTTGATTTTCATCTTTGTTGTCATTGGAGTATAGCAGTGCTACTAATTTATGTGCATTGATTTTGTGTCCTGAGACTTTGCTGAATTTATTCATGATATCTAGAAGCTTTTTGGGTGAGTCTTGGGGGTTTTCTAGGTATGTGATCATATCATTAGTGAAGAGCAACAGTTAGACTTCCTCTTATTCAATTTGGGAGCCCTTTATTTCTCTCTCTTGTCTGATTGCTCTGGCTAGAATTTCAGTACTATGTTGAATAGAAGTGGTGAAAGTGGGCACCCTTGTTTTGTTCCAATTCTCAGAGGGAATGCTTTTAACATTTCCCCATTTAGTACGATGTTGGCTGTGGGTTTGTCATAGAATGCTCTTATTACTTTGAGGTAAGTCTCTTCTATGACTATTTTGTTGAGTTTTTCTTTTTCTTTTTTCAAAAAGTGATGCTGGATATTATAAAATGCTTTTTCTGCTTCTATTGAAATAACCATATGATTTTTGTTTTAGTTATGTTTATGTTTTGTGACACATTTATTAACTTGTGTATGTTAAACCATCCCTGCATCACTGGGATGAAACACACTTGATCATGATGTATTATCTGTTTGATATGCTGTTGGATTTGGTTAGGTAGTATTTTGTTGAGGAGTTTTGCATTTATGTTCATGTGGGGTATTGTTCTATAGTTTCTTTTTTTTGTTATGTCCTTTCCTGGTTTTGGTATTAGGGTTTATACTGGCTTTATAGAGTGATTTAGGAAGAACTCCATCTTTCTCTATCTTTTGGAATAGTTTCAGTATTACTGATACCATTTCTTCTTCAAATATCTGGGAGAATTCAGCTGTGAATCCATCTGGTCTTGGACTTTCTTTTGGCATTTGCTGCTTGTTATTGGTCGTTAAGGGTTTCTATTTCTTCCTGATTTAATCTAGGAGGATTGTAAAATTCCAGGAATTTATCCATTTCTTCTGGATTTTCTGGTTTGTGCATGTAAAGGTATTCATAGCAGCCTTGAACGAGCTTTCGTATTTCTGTGGTATCAATTGTAATATCTCCCATTTCATTTCTAACTGAGCTTATTTGGATCTTCTCTCTTTGCCTGGTTAATCTTGCTAATGGTGTATCAATTTTGTTTAACTTTTTCAGCTTTTTCTTTCAATTTCATTTAGTTGTGCTCTGATCTTTGTTATTTCTTTACTTATGCTCAGTTTGGGTTTACTTTGTTCTTATTTCCCTCCTTCCTTAAGATATGACATTAGAGTGTCAATTTGTCTTCCTTCCAACTTCTCAATTCAATGCGATGAACTTTCCTCTTAGCACTGTTTTTGCTGTATCTGGGATGTTTTGGTAAGTTGTGTCACTATTATTATTTATATCAAAGAATTTTTATATTTCCATTTTGATTTCATTATTAACCCCCAAAACATTCAAGAGCAGATTATTTAATTTCCATATATTTGTGTAGTTTTGAAGGTTCCTTTTGGAGTTGATTGCCTGTTTTATTTCACTGTGGTATCAGAAGATACTTGATATGATTTTCATTTTCTTAAATTTATTGAGACCTGTTTTGTGGCCTATCATATTCATATGATCTATCTTAGAGAATGTTCCATGTGTTGATGAGACTTCTCTTCTCCCTCAGAAACACCAATTATTCTTAGGTTTGGCCATTTAAAATAATACCATATTTCTTGGGGACTTTCCTCATTTCTTTTGATCCTTTTTTCTTTATCTTTGTCTTCAAACTCTGAAATTCTCTCTTCTATTGGTTGTGGTCTATTGTTGAAACTTTCCACTGCATTTTGTATTTTCCCAAGTGTGTTGTTTAGTTCAAGACATTCTGATTGCTTTTTCTTTATGATATCTATCTCTGTGTAAAATTTTTCATTCATTTCCTGACTTTATTACCTTTTTTATGTTGGTTTTTATCTTTCCTTGGTATCTTCTTGAGTATCTTAATAATCAACTTTCTAAATTCTCTATCTGGCAATTCGCAGTATTCATGTTGGTTTGAATCCATCGCTGAGGAGCCAGTATGATCTATTGAGGATGTTATAGAACCTTGTTTGTTATATTAGCAGAATTAATGTTCTGGTTCCTTCTCATTTAGGTAGGCTATTTATTCACATAATTCTTGAATTTATTTTTGGTTTGACTGTGTTCTTTTTTAATTTCATTTTTTCCCTTCTAAGGATCTGACTTTAATGTTTACAGTTTATTATAGCCAAATTTGATTTTTGGTACTTTTAGGGGTGAAGACTCTATATGAGTTCCTTAGTTACAGAGAGTCTTTATGCACTGACTTTCCCTGATGCTGGTTGTAGTAGTTGAGTACTTGGTGTGTGGGCAAGTTCATTGTCTCCTATGGGTTGGAATGTCAGGGATCTCTTGAAGCTTATCTCATTCTCTTGTGTTATACACTTCATTTAATTTTTCTTCGGTATTTTATTTAGCGAGTTGATTATTTAGGCTGCAGGATAGTAGGGGAGTTATCCCTGGGGAGGCACCAGTTGTAGCTCAAGCAGGTAGGCAGATGTAATACTCAATGGTGTGCAGAGGTCCCAGACTCGATGAAGATGGCTGAGGGAACTCTCAATTAGATATGCTGAGGTTTTATCAGAGTGAATGGTAGGAGTATCTCGAATCCCCTGCCAGGCCAGCAGGAAAACTATCTACTGCCCAGCCTCACTCCTGTCCCAGTGTTCCAGCTATTCATATCAGACAGGCACCTCTTTCCATCTGCAGGAATATTGCTGTTGCAAGTATGGAAGAATTGTGACTCTGCTTCAGTGCATGCCTGAATCTGGAGAGTACTCCTCTTGTAGGGCTGCAATCACCCTGAATTGTTCCAGGAAGGCTGTCTATAGGTGCATCCATGCTGTGTTCCCTTGGGAGAAGCCTCATCTGTGTCTGCAGTGGTGTGCAAGGGGGAAACAAGGACCCCTTCTCCAAGACCCTTCATGATCACAGAGGCTGCCTGCCTATTGGGTAGAAGTGCAGGTTTTTCCTCCTGTGCCCAGCACACAATTTTGTCCCTACTGTAAGAAAATTTCCACTAGTGAAAAGATCTGGGTCTCAAGTCCTGCCATTCAGATTCTTTTGTCCCAGGGGCATTCCCCTGATGTGGTGCTCTCTCTTCCCCTAGAAATGGGACTTCCTGAGAGCCAGAATATAGTGATTGTTATTGCTCTACTAGATCTAGCCACCCAAGGGGGTTGCTAGATGCTTGGTTGGTTCTGGGGAATGTCTGTATTGATCCAGTGATGTGACCTGTCTTCAGTTCTCCTATCACCTGTTCTGATGGAGGAGGCAGGAAAGTGATGTAGACTCTGTGGGATTTCCTGGTTGTAGATAGGCTTACTGTGCTGGCTTTCTCAAATGCTGGTTATAATAGTAGTAGTGAACTTGTCATGTGGACAGACTGAGAACCTCTAGTTACCCACAGTGTTGCAGACAGTGGTGACAGCTGAGGTCATGCAGCCATTTTCTTCTTGAGTACAGTGTTATTCTGCCTAGAGGTGTTATAATGGCCTGGGTTGGTTGGCCTGCAGCCAGGAGGTGGCACTTGCAAAAGAGCACCAGCTACAGTAGTAACAATGGGATTGGAGTTACACTAAGTTTCCCAGGGGAAATATTCTGGTTTCTCAGGTGATGAGTGGGGCTATAAAGCTCCCGAAAGTTTATTTCCTTTGTGTTAAGCTGCCAGGGTGGGTGGAGGGATATCATCAGATATGGGCAGGGTTAGGCCGGTCTAAGCTCTGATTCTCTTTGCGTGGGGTAGGCCACAGCCCCTGTAAAGGATGGAGGTGGTTCTTAGGCCACTAGGGCAATGTTCTGGAGGAAGTTATAAGTGCCTGTGCTGCACAGAAGAGTTTGCAAAGGGAGTGTGGAGTAGCAGGCTGCAACAGTAATCCTTGCCCAGCTCCCACGCAGTTGGTGAGGCCAGTCTCACACCTGCCTAGTGCTCTTCTAACAGTACCAGGTTTAGAGCCAGGCATTCTGCACACAGATCTCAGACATGCCCCAGGCCATAAGCTTCTCCACAGAGACAGCAACCATGGCTTGCAAACCATGCCCCTCCCCATCTGCCTGCAGGGCTGGGTGCCAAGCTTCTGTGCTTGTGTCTGACGCATACCTTCTGTTCCATCCCCGGGTTCTGATCAAGGGAATTGGTCCCCACTTGAGATTATATCAAAATTCATTTGGGAGCTTCTTTCACTCTGCAACCCCTTCCTGAGCTTGTTGGCTGTCTTCCCTAAGGGCGCCTGTGAGATATAGTTAGAAATAGCTTCCCTAGGTTCCCTCTTCCCCAGGGATAGGAATGCCTGCAAGGCACTTTCTGCTGCTGCTTCTGCTTTTGTGTTTCATGCCACTACCTAAATGCATTCCAGTTTGGTGTAGGGCTAAGGCCTTCTCCCATGGTCTGAATTTTCAGATTCCCCGGTGAGGATGCATGCTAAGAGACAGACTCTCCCCATCTCACAGTCTGGGAATTTTCAGGTTTTTTACTTGTCTCACAGAGTAGGTTGCAGCCTGCCACTTCTTTCAAAGGATGTGTAGATTCTTCCAGTTTTCTTGTTAAGTTCCTGTGTTGGTTCTTGGAAAAAGAAAATAACAGTGTGAATTTCTATCCACTATTCTGCCCTTCCAGGTAGGAGAGCCACACTAACACTGCCTCCAATCTGCCATCTAAAAAAAAAAACTAGTTATGGATGGTTATTTTTGTATCATTCAAAAAAGTGCTTAACTTTTATTTTAATTGCGGGGTGCAGGTGCAGTTTGTCAGATAGGTAAATTGTGTGTTGCAGGGGATTGGTGTAAAAATTATTTTGTCACCCAGATAATAAGCACAGTGATTGGCTCTGATGACTGAAGGAACACTAGGGTCCTTGCTCTCATGCTGATAAGATTAACAGTACAGGCACGTGTGGAGTGTTTTTAAGGAGCAAAAAGTTTAATAGGCAAGAAGGGAGGAAGAAAGAAAAAAATAGTTTACTGTACAGAGACAAGGGAGGGGAGCTTGGACCAAAAAGAAACCCCATGTGTGGCAGAAAGGCAGCCCATTGTCTCTGGAGGCTGGAGGAGGTGGTGTCTGGTTTGCAAAGGGCCCAGGGGATTGGTTTGACCAGGCAGGTCATTCACATAGCTAGTGAAAAACCTGGTCCTCCCACCTTAGTCCTTTAATACAAAAATGAAGTTCGCCAGGATGTTTTAAACTCATGGTGTTATCTGGAGGTGGCCATCACACTTGGCACAGGTGGTCACAAGGAGAGGGCAGGAATCGCCGTATTAAGTGAACCCAGTTTCTAATGGCTTGCATTTCCATATCAAAGCTTGTCAGCCAGGCCACTCAAGCCACCTTTTCTATTAGAAAAGAGATGGTTTGGGAATTGCTTCTTATTTCAGGAAAATATCCACTGAGAACCTTTATCCTTACTATCTACCTAAAATAATTTCTTAACAACTCCTGTATTTTTCCCCTCTCAAAGAGAAGTAAACCTAACTGCTGTTAGGGGTGTCGGATGACAATTTTTTATGGCTACTTCCTGCTGAAAAGGGGCGTGGTCTGGGGGAACAGCAGTTGGGCCTTCTCCTGAGGTTGATCTAAGTGTTCTCGGAAGAATGCTGTGTCCATGTGTGGCTCTGCTCACAGGATCATTTGGAGTTTAATTGCTTCTAGGTGAAAAGAGATACATTTTACAAGAAGTTTTAAAATAAAGGTTTAGAATGTAAGTATTAAGATTACCACCGTTAGTGAGGGTCCTATAGACCATAACAGACAGCAGAGTTTGACACCTTAGTTACTCCAATGGATTGCAATACTAGACTTCCTCCACTAGATGTCACTGTACATTATCAGAAATGTTAATATAAACGTAACTTTTTCCTAGAGAAAAGCATACATTTCCCTCTTGATTTGCTGTTAGAGAATTACTTTAGGCTTAGGCCTTCTTTTTAACTTGCAATGTGGTTGGGAGAAAAACGTTACTGGCTGGCTAAAATAACTTTAGCGTTGATTTTGACGATTCCTTTCCTTTAATTATTAAATTTTTTCATGACTTTCACAGACCCTCTTACAACATACAACTTTCTGACTTATCCTAAACGTCTTTTCCTTAAACAACCAATCATTTCCTTTTAGGACAAGTATTTACAATATGAAATCCTTTTTAATATAAAATTTATTTCTTTATAACCTTCTTTTCATAGCTTAAAGTGCCTTATATCACCAACCTTTAATAAAAAGTCCTATTAAACGTAATGATAGCAAGACTTCTATGTTTGCTTCTTATCTGTAACTGTTACTCCGTTATAAGCAAAACATTCTTGACTAAATCTCTCCTGCAATTATTAATCTTGTTGTAAGGATGATGATTGGGCAAAACATTACAGCAATTATAAATTGACAGCCGGAATTCCACATTGCAGGTGCCACAGTGTATAGTTCTATTGCGAATAGTTGTGTGACTACAACAGTTTTCACAAGAGCGACATAGTAACCGTTGTCATTTAAAATTTTACTTGCCCACATATAACAATTTTTAGGAGATTTACAAAGTCACAAATGTGATTATATTAATAATTAAATCTCCCTGCAAATACTCATTAAAAAGAAGCTCTAATATTTTGTTGCAAATTTTGAGAGGAAAGGATAGAAATGACAAAAAGTATCCCTTGAGGAAACAGTGGGACTGAGTAAGATGAGTTGCCCTCACTCAGTTACTTAGGTTTTATGATTTTTAGCTTAATATCTTCTATTTCTCCACATTGATATTCAGGACGTTCCTCTGGGCTGTCAGAGGTTGCTCCCTCAGAATTTCAGGCTTTGAATTGAGTATGATGTATCTGAGAGTTAGTTCCTGTAACTTTTACTGCCGAGAGGGTTGAAACAAGAACAGTGTAGGGCCCTTCCCAGGTTGGCTTATGGAAGGAGAGAGTTAATTTTCACTAATACCAAATTTCCTGGGTTAAATAAAGGTGGTTTTAGTTCCTGTGGTTGGGCTACTGCTAGTTGTGTTAATTCTTGTTGGAAGTGAGCTAGAGAGGTTACATGCTTAACATATTTAGAAGTTTTCTGCCTGAAAGCAATCTCTGAGCACATTGATAAGTTTTATCCTTTCCCAATTGAAAAGCTGGGTGAAGGATTTTAAGGACCTTCATTGGCTGAAGGCTGGCATGTAGAATTTGTCATCCTGAGGGCTAAAAAGTATGCCCTTGAGAAGTGGTCTATTTCTGCAGAGGAATACTGAGGTTTAATACTTTTTGTGGAGCCCTCCTAGATTAGAAGGGCTTGAAGTCGGTTCGTGCCTTGAGGCTTCCTTGCCTTTCATTTAGCTGCCTGATCAGCTAATCTATTTCTTTTAGCTACCTTATCTGTCCCTTTTCGATGATCCCTACAACACATCCCTGCTATCTCTGCTGGAAGAAAAACTGACGATTACAACCTGCTAATTTCCTGGTGATATTTTATAGGAGATCCATCAGTGGTAAGAAAATGCCTTTCCTTTTCAATGGCAGCACAAGCATGGAAAATCAGGAAAGCATACTTGGAGTCAGTTAGCTAACTTTCCCTTGCTTAATTCAGGTGCTTTTGTAGGAGCTCGTAGCTCGGCTAATTGAGCACTTGTGTTTGGGGAGAGTGACTACTGCTTATCCAACCTTATGTACTTCTTGCTTTACCGGCTGTTAGCTAAGAGGTCTGCCTAGAGGAAAGTGATCTTGCTACATTATATGGGTTGTACACAGTTAAATTATTTCCTGGGGTTAACTTGGAGACTCTTCTGACTAAAGAGCTATGATAATGGCTTGGAAGTATGTGTAAATAAGTCCTCCTAACTACAACCCAAGTGGAGAAAAATACCGGATTAGGGTTTTTCCTGAGATGCCCCCTTATAGTCTGGCTATAGGAAGAGGGGAGACCTAGATTAGAGAGACAAAAGAGGGAAATTGGCTCTAGTGTTCAGAAGGAGGTCTGCTTTACCGGGCACAGTGGCTCACGCCTGGAATCCCAGCACTTCGGGAGGCAGAGGTGGGCGGATCACAAGGTTGAGAGATCGAGAGCATCCTGGCCAATATGTTGAAACCTTGTCTCTACTAAAAATACAGAAATTAGCTGGGTGTAGTGGCACACACCTGTAGTCCCAGCTACTTGGGAGGCTGACACAGGAGAATCGCTTGACCCTGGGAGGCAGAGGTTGCAATGAGCCGAGATTACACCACTGCACTCCAGCTTGGTGACAGAGCAAGACTCCGTCTCAAAAAAAAAAAAATCACCAGGGGCCCCTGTGCTGTGATGGCAGTTTGAACTGCTGGAGCCAAGGTTTGAGCCCCGGGACCCATCGGTCCCCCTGGACCACCTGTGAGTCTGGTCCTGAACCCAGAGATCTCTGCCTCTGGGGGCAGTTCTGTCTCCAGTGGTTTTGGCCATAGGATGGACAGGGTCAAGGTGGCTTCTTTTTAAAATGCGCTGGCCTGTCACACCAATAGCAACCAGCGGATGCACCTCGGGGATCCTGGACTTTGCAAGCCTGCAAAGCTGTGGCTAGAGCCTTTGTCCTTCTCCTGAGCTCTCTCTCTTTGTTTTGGACCTCCTCCTGGTCCCTACTGTAAAAGACCAAAGGGGCCACCTCTAGGAGGCTCTCTAAAGTGCTATTAGGTCCTACAGCTCGCTTCTGTAGTTTTCTTCTAATATTGGGAGCTGCTGTAATAAACTTGTCCTTCAGGATAAGCTGTCCCTTAACTGAATCAGGGGATAAATAGATGTGCTCTATTAGTGCCTCTCTCAGCCTTTCCATAAAGGCTACAGGATTCTCATCTGGCTTTTGGTCTATTACAGACATTTTAGAGTAATTGAGAGGTTTGGCCCTGGTTTCCACAGGGCTTCTAAAATGCATATTAAAAAGTGTTTCCTTTTCCATTCATTTTCTGAGCTATTTCCTCAGTACTACAGCATTTCCTGATCTTGCCTAACAGGATGACTTCCCTAGGCTGTAAAACTTCCCACACATTCAACACACAGAGAATAAGAGACTGCAGATAGGGAAAGAAAAAGTTTTGAGACAGGATAGCCGGAAGACAGCCTTGAGATTAAAGGGCAGATCTGAGGTTGAGATTTGCTCCATACTCACTGCTCTGATGAATGAATTCCAGGCCCATGCACCAAAATGATATGGCTCCAGTGACTGAAGGAACACCAGGGTTCTTGGTCTCGTGCCAGTAGGATTAACGACATGGACACACGTGGAGTGGTTTTACAGAGTGAAAAGTTTAATAGGCAAGAAAGAAGGAAGAAAGAAGAGAACAGCACTTCCATACAGAAACAAGAGAGGGGGACTTGGAACAAAGAGAAACCGCGTGTGTGGCAGAAAGGCAGTCCATTATATCTGGCGGCTGGAGGAGGCAGTGTTTGGGTTGCATAGGGCCCAGAGGGTTGATGTGACCAGGTGTGTCATTCACATAGCCTGTGAAAAACCTGGACCTCCCACCTTAGTCCTTTAATATGCAAATGCGAGTCACCATGATGTTTTGAACTCATGGTGTTATCTGGAGGTGGCCATCACAGTTGGCACAGGTGGTAACAAGGAGAAGAGGGCAGAAATCACCATATTGAGAAAACCCAGTTTCTAATGGCCGGCATTTGCATATCAAACCTTGCTGGCCGGGCCCTTCAAGTTGCCTTTTCTGTTAAAAAAGAGATGGTTTGGGGGTTGTTTCTTATTACACGAAAATTTCCACTGAGAACCTTTACCCTTACTATCTGCCTAAAATAATTTCTTATTAACTCCTGTGTTAATAAAACCCAATAGATACTTTTTTGATCCTCACCCTCCTCCCACTCTCTGCCCTCATGTAGGCCCTGGTGTCTCATGCCCCCTTCTTTGTGTCCTTGTGTATTCAGTGTTTAGCTCCCACTTACACATGAGAACATGCAGTATTTAGTTTTCTGTTCCTGCATTAGTTCCCTTAGGATAACGGCTGATAGCTTCATCCATGTTGCTACAAAGAACATCATTGCGTTCTTTATTATGGCTGCATAGTATTCCATGGTGTATATGCACCTTGTTTTCTTTATCCAATTCATCATTGATGGAAATCTAGATTGATTCCATGTCTTCACTATTGTGAGTGGTGTCACAAGAACATATATGCATGCATCTTTATGGTAGACTGATTTATAGTCCTTTAGGTATGTACCCAATATTGAGATTGCTAGGTCAAATTGTAGTTTGGTTTAAATTATTTGAGAAACTTCTGAACTGTTTTCCACAGTGATTGAACTAATTTTTATTCTCACCAGTGTTGTATAAGCATTTTCTTTTCTCCACAACCTTGCTAGCATCTGTTATTTTTTGACTTTTTAATAATAGTCATTCTGACAGGTGTCAGATGGTATCTCATTGTGGTTTTGATTTGCATGTCTGTGTTTAGTGATGCTGAACAGTTTTTCATATAATTGTTGGTCATGAGTATGTTGACTTTTGAAAAGTGTCTGTTCATGTCTTTGCCTCCTTTTGAATAAGGTTGTTTTTTCCTTGATAATGTCCTTAAGTTTCCTTGATAGTGTTAATCTGAGATTATTCTAACTTTTGGATGTGAGTGTTTACAACTATAAACTCTCCTCTTATCAATCTGTGTCCCAGAGATTGTGGTATGTTGTATTTTTGTTCTCATTTGTTTCAAAGACTTTCTTGATTTCTGCCTTCATTTTATTGTTTACTTAAAAGTCATTGCGGAAAAGGTTGCTTAATTTCCAAGTAGTTGTATGGTTTTGAGCAACATTCTTAATATTCATTTCTATTTTGATTGCACTGTGGTCTGAGAGTATGCTTGACATGATTTCAGTTTTGAGAACATTTCCTGAAAATTGTTTTATGGCTGATTGTGTGGTCGATTTTAGAGTGTGTGTCATGTGCAAATGAGAATTTATATTCTGTTGTTTTTGAGTGGAGAGTTCTGTAGATGTCTCTTAGGTCCATTTGGTTAAGTGCTGAATTCAAGTCCCGAATATCTTTGTTAGTTTTCTGCCCCAATGATCTCTCTAATACTCTTAGTGTGGTGTTTCAGTTCTCCACCATTATTCAGTGCTTATCTAAGTCTCTTTGTAGGTATCCAGGAACTTCTTTTGTGAATGTCGGTGCTCTTGTGTTGACTGCATATATATTTAGCATGGTTAAGTCTTCCTGTTGAATTGAACCTTTTAACATTATGTAATGCCCTTCCTTGTCTTTTTGGATTGTTATTGGTTTATACTCTGTTTCATCTGAAAATAGAATAGCAATTCCTCCTTTTCTGTGTTTTCCATTTGCTTGGTGGATTTGGCATGCTCTAACTCTGGGAAACTGGTTCTAGATCCCCAACTTTAATTGCTTGCCTCTTGAGGTTCCCCTTTAAGGGAGCTGATATAGGGCAGTCCTCTATGCTCTGCCTAGATAAAATCTGTTGATTGGGCCAATGAGGCACCTCATTTGAACACGCGAGAAGGAAACAGATGTTGTGGATAAGGAGCTTGGTCAGTTTACTGAGAACCATGTAATATTTTTAGTAAGGATTACAATAGATGTTGAATCCAAATCAGAGAAAAGGTTTGATTGGCTATTACTATAGAATTATATTACCTGCCTTTGAAAGTTTAGAAAGATAGACCATGGCAGTCAGCTTCTATGAAGTCATCAAAAAGACCAATGTTCTTGTCATTGCTGTGCAATTCTATTTTTAAGACAATTTTTTTCATTTAGCCTACTTTCTTAGTTTGTCTAAAATAAACTGGCACAATTGTGTTTAGAAAATCATAGAAATTACTCTCTAGCTATTATAATATATTAGCATGTAATAGTATAATATTAATTTAAGAAGGAACATACGAAAAATGTTTATAAATAGTGGAAAATGCCTGTAATGTGAAGTTCTCCTAGATTACATTTGATTTTCTTACAAATATGAATACATCATAGAAGAGTTAACATGAGTTAATATCCATACATTTTAATAACCAAAAATGGGAAATTTTTTCAATAAAGCCTAGTCTAGATTACTATTTATTTCAGAGAAAGCCTTGGCATTAGCCAAATTGATGTGGACCCCATACAGGTATTACATTTGCTGAACTTTACACACAAATAAGCACAAAACACAAACCCAAATTTGGGTGGTACTGGACTGGGATTCAGATGACTTCTGGTTCCAGGACTAACTCACTAATTTGAATCACCATTTCCTTGCCATTGAACTGTGTGGGTTTGGCTGAAAAATCTCTAGGGGATCTTCCAGTTCTGGCATACTGAATTTAGGATTTTATTAATATACCGTAATGCATTAACTTATTTTTTGCTGGTATTTCTTTACAAAAGTAGTATATTCAAAATGTTCTATTGCTATCTTGATGAACCATAATTGTTTATTACGTTAGTAAGTATCAAATATTGAAGTTATTTAAACCCATAGGAGAAAAGGTATTATTCACGCAATTCACACCTCTGGGCAAATCTCAATCACTGCCTCCTGGGAGGCAGTAATGGTTGTAATAAACTGATAGGATTTCCAGAGAAGATACTGACTGTTTCAAAAATAATTGTGTGGTGAAATCCCATCTCTACAAAAATACAAAACTTAGCCTGGCATGATTGGGGGGGTGCCTGTAATCCCAGCTACTTGGAAGGCTGAGGTGGGAGAACCGCTTGAACCCAGGAGGCAGAGTTTGCAGTGAGCCCAGATCGTGCCATTACACTCCAGCCTGGGTGACAGAGTGAGACTCTGTCTCAAAAATAATAATAATAATAGTAATTATGTGCACGGCAAGATAAGTAAACACTTTTTTTTTTAATTGCATTTTAGCTTTTGGGGTACATGTGCAGAACATGCAAGACAGTTGCATAGGTACACACATGGCAGTGTGTTTTGCTTCCTTTCTCCCCTTCACCCACATTTGGCATTTCTCCCCAGGCTATCCCTCCCCAGCTCCCGCCCCCCCACTGGCCCTCCCCTTTTCCCCCCAACAGACCCCAGAGTGTAGTGCTCCCCTCCCTGTGTCCATGTGTTCTCATTTTTCATCACCCGCCTATGAGTGAGAATGTGCGGTATTTCATTTTCTGTTCTTGTGTCAGTTTGCTGAGAATGATGTTCTCCAGATTCATCCATGTCCCTACAAACGACACAGACTCATCATTTCTGATTGCTGCATAATATTCCATGGTGTATGTGTGCCACATTTTCCCTGTCCAGTCTATCATTGATGGGCATTTGGGTTGGTTCCAGGTCTTTGCTATTGTAAACAGCGCTGCAATGAACATTCGTGTGCATGTGTCCTTATAGTAGAACGATTTATAGTCCTTTGGATATATACCCAGTAATGGGATTGCTGAGTCAAATGGAATTTCTGTTTCTAAGGCCTTGAGGAATCACCACACTGTCTTCCACAATGGTTGAACTAATTTACACTCCCACCAACAGTGTAAAAATGTTCCTTTTTCTCCACATCCTTATGCAATGGTGTTGCTGTTTGACCACCAGTATTGTTTCTGCCAAACGTGTGGTCTTTATTTGAGTGCATGTAAAATTTCTGCATTTCCCAAACAACATAGAAGCATGGCACAGAAGATGGGAAAACGTAATAGGGAATGCTCCTTTCAGTGTATATTGAATTACAGAAGAACTTCAAAAAGAGCAGTGTCACATAGAAAATGAATGTGAATATGTTCTCCAATAAGGGTCACGTCCTAAAAGAAAACAGCAGCTATTTCTTGTGATGCAAGACTTCAAAATATAGTTAATGATTGGAAAAGTCAGCCAGGTCTTATGAGCTATCTCTGTGCAATTGCCCATAATCTAACCCTGCAATACATTTCTTCATATGTTTTCATTTTAATTTCTGTTTTGTTTTGGTTTTGTTCCTTTCTTTTTTTAAAAAAGTGTTCTTCCTACTATTTTAAATTGTCAGCATTATTTTTAAAATTCTACTATATTTCATCTTTGCATCACTTCCAATACTGGAGGTATAAATTGTGTAAAGTCTTTTGGAGCGTTCTAATTCATTTTATGCATTGTTTTGCAAATGTGTCTCCATGAAAGTGTATTTTCACAACATTGATTCTGTGTGTAGTATGTGTTATGCATGTATGTAAAACCACTGACACTTCTTCAGTAAATGAAGAGATTTATTTACTTTTTGTATATCTGCATTTGTGCACAATAAACTCTCTTGAGATCTTAGCTCTTTGTGTGGTGGCGATGTGATGGTGGTCTGCTGCCATTTTTGATTCCTCTCCTCAAGAGACTTAGGTTGTCTGTCATGGTGTTTCAGATGACTGTGTTATAAAACTGGGGACAGACATTTACCAACCATAGTGATATGCATTTGTAGATTTAATTTTTTGACCTATTTCTTTATGAATAGGATTCATAGGCTCATAACTATTATATCTGAGTGACTGTTATTAGGTATTGTTCATGCTTGCAAAAGTATATATGTTATTACTGCTTATTTTATTATGTAAAGTGGCTTATAAAGTGTTCTGTTGTGTTTTGTTTCTCAAATAAATTCTCTCTTAAAAATAGGGAATTTATTTAAAATTTAAATAAACATCTTTACAGTTTTTTAAAATTAGTTTTTCCAAATTCACATTTTTGGGATTTTGATCTTTCAGGGGTGTCAACATTTGGAATTATGACATTTGGGATTGTGTATTTTAGGATTATGATTGGCTCCCTTGGGCATTCCTTCACCCCGTCTACACATGCAATTAACCATCACTAGGTCTTAAAACATTTTAAGTCAAACCTATCACTCTGCTGCTTAAAATCTTCTAAAAACTTTCCATAAGCAACTAGAGGAGTATGTGTTCTCCTCTTTGTGGTCTACAAAACTTTCCATGATCTGGCCTCTTCCTACCTTGCTAACAATATCACCTTCTATGTTCCCCTCCATTTGTTCTGCTCCAGCCACACTGGCTTTCTCTTTGACTGAATATGGCAAGCCCATTCCTACCTTGAAGTCTTTTAAATTGCTGTTCTTTCTCCCTGGCATGCTCTTCCTTTGTCTTTTCAGATGGATGTGTGTCTTTTCTTGTCACACAGGTCCCAAGTCAAGCATTACTCCCTCCTCAGGGAAGCCTTCCCTACCCACCCAAGCTAAAAACAGCCCTCCCAGTCTTCTTTCTACACTACCCTGTCTTCTGCAGTGCATGCACCAATATCTAAAATTACCTAATATATTTATGCATACATGTTTATTACAGTCTTTCCTCTGGGGATTATGAGCAGTAACTGCCTTTTTTGTAGCTCTGTCACTTAGAGAGGCTTTACATTCAAGCAACAGAAGCCTCAATTTACTAAGCCAGTTTACTGGCTTAAACCATAAGGAAATTTATTATTGCACATGACACAAAGTTCAGGGCTCAAGTGGTCACAGAATTGGTTATAGCTGTGACTTAGCAATACTCTCAGGGACCCAGGTCCTTTCCATCTATTTATTTCACCATCTTCAGTCTCAGGCTTATCCTCTCTTGGTGGAAAGGTGGCTTTAAGTGACTTCAAGATCAGTAACCTCACAAGGCCCCACCCAAGAACCTGAGAAGAGAATGATCCTTCTTAAGTCTCTTTCCAAGAGGAAAGGGGAAGCCTATCCAAAAGTATCCTTCCCCTTACATTTCACTGGCTAGTAAATTTGTTAATTAACCCTTATGGTAGATACATACAACAGTGAAGACAAGCAAAATTCTTGGTCTTATGCAATGACGTTTATTGGAATCTCTAAGGTGACCTCCCCGTTTCCCCATCAGTTTCAAAACAATTTGAGAGAACAAACATATGGCAGATGGAGTTAAAACATCATCTTTATTACCTTTCTAGGCCAGTTTGGAGTATGTGGCCTTGGCTCTGCTAGCAAACTGTGCTTGTTAGTACAGAACCTGTGAAATAGGTGGATTTACCCACCCAGTCACAGCAGCACTAAGCCAGGATGCTCTCCCTACCCTCTTAAAGGGGCAGAATCCCTGTAGTAGCAGAGAGCAGCAAGAAGCAAGGAGAAGAGATTCAGAGATGAGCTTGAGTGTCCCATAGAGTTTACCAATTAGATAAGTCACTTCACTTCCCCAAGGACGGATTGAGTAAATGAGTAGAGAGAGACCAAGAAAATATCTCCAAACTTAAATCAGAAGTGGGGAAAGGTATTTTCCCTCTAACAGAGCTTAATTATTACTGAGTTTTTCTTCCATTAGAAAGTGGGAATCAACAGTGAGGTAAGTGGGCTACAGTGTCTTTTGTTCAGCCTAAGTGAACAATAATGTTTAGACAATAATGTTTTAGAATTGCTTTCGAGTAAAAATGTCTTTGTTACATAAAGCCATACTTTAACATAATGCGGACAAATGGATGATATAATAGCATTTTATTTGCATGTATGTATGCATGTTATATACAAATTGTGTGGTTTTTCTTGTCGTTTACCTCTTTGTTACCACTTCTGGGGCTTTCACATGTGAACATTTGCAGCCAAGATGGACCAAGTAGTTACTCAGAGCTTCTGAGGCAGGAGAATCAGGGGAAATAGCCAAAGTGTAGATGAGAAAATCAAGAGATCAGAGCTGCTAAAATGGTACCAAGTTTGGGTTCAAGATGTTAGATGAGACTGTAAATAACTTAACAAGTCACCACAGTCAACTCTGGGATAAGAAGAACCACTTAGGACACTGAATAAAAGATAGGTTGCTGAAGCAGATTAGAACAGAGATTATGGATAAATGACAGGATACCACTACATTGTGTGTGGAGTTGGGGTGGCCCGTCTCTATGTTGTGAACATTTCTTAAAGGGGCTTTGCAGGGCTAGATATCAGCTGTATTCAACACATGCTCTATGAAATCCTGGGAAGGAGCAGGTCATCTTTCCACACTTTCTTGGATTGCCTGTTTAAGCCATGCTTCTGTATAGTTGAGTAGGAAATGGATTGCTTAAACACGATACTAGTTAGAGCTAGCTTCTAAGTAGCTTTCACAGCCATACTGGAAGCTGTTGGGTATCTGGGAGGTTTCTAGGTTGGCACTGTTAGCGTCTTCCCCAGGTTGGGCTTTAGAACTATCTAAGAAGGCTTAAGAAGATTCTGTGAGTCTCTCCATGCTATAAACTATGAAATAAGCTTCACATTAAAAAAATCATTAAATATCATATCAAAAAACTCACTTGGCTGTGTTTGTAAGGAGTGCCCATCACTTCTACCCTAGCAAGCTTTTGTTAAAATTGTTCTCTTCAGTTTATGTGCAAATATCTACAGATTTGCTCAGGATATCTCACTTCCTCCAGGTTTTCCTGTTGAAATATTCAATAACAATTATTTTGCAGAAATGGCAAGAAATGAGTTTTTTTATTAAGATTGTAATTTTCTTAGGAATGGTGCAAGAAAATAAATTTGTTGTTTAGAGGCAGCCTTCCAAAGGGATATCTCACTTAAAAGTTTAATATCAGAATTGAGGGAGTTATGTGATTGAGATGTATATGTGCTATGCTTTCCAAAAATTTTATTTTATTTTTCATGAAAAAATTAGACAAAATTATGAAAATGGTAACATTTGCATTTTAATTTCTTTAAAAATAAATAATACATTAGCTATCCTGCCCCACAGGGAACAATATAATTGAAATACTGAATTCATTTCTTTGAGACAAAAATAGTAAGAAGTAATGGCATACTCTGACACCTTAGCTGCTTTTTAGATTCCCTGGAAGATTTCGTGGGTTAATGTAGCAGTCACATTTTTGTTAGAAAGAAACATCTTCCTTTTGTTATTTCTTTGTCAATAGCTATTTATTTCCACTGTAGTCTACGTTTCATATGATTCTGTATCTAGCTAATATAAGATCATCTTTGAGTTCTCTTAAGAAGCTTTGACTACATAATGGAAATTTGAAAATTAATATTATAACTTGCTTTGTAAAACAGTGCAGTCCTCTAATGAAACAGAACACTTTAAGGGTCCAGGAGTGGTCTATCTAGTGGTATTGCAGGACAGGAATGGGTAGACACAGGATGACAACAGTCGCGATTTTGAGTTGATCATGTCAATATAACATTTGTAACATTCTCTCAGTAATTCTTTACTAAATACGGTTGTGATAACTGCTGTTGTAGGGCCATTAGACCATGCGACACACTGTTCTGTAATTGTTTATGTGTTTATCTTCTTCGCTGAAGTGTGAGTTTTTCAAGGGCATAATCTATGTTTCATTTGTTTTTCCATCTCCTACAGTGTTAAACTCAGTGCCAGGCCCAATGCAGTCATTCTGTAAATATCCACTGTTTGCTTTGTAAAGGAGAATAGGACTGTATTCATTATTCTTATTGTGATGTCAGAATTGTTCGTATAAACTTCATACTAACACTGAGGTATTAAAAATTGCACTATGTCCATTTCTTTTCCCAAGTAGGTGCATTCTTGTTAACTTCAGCTATGGGTTTTATCCTATCCTAAATTATATGTACGCAGGGGAAAGTTGCATTAATTAACCTCTGTGAATATGGGACTAATACTTGAGGGCAATAGTAAGATGGATGCGTTTAGGTCTTCTAGGTCCCCCATGGGAAAGAAAAGTGAAAGTAATTGGTTATCATCAGGTCATCTAGCTCTCCATACTCCGTCTGGCCCGCAATGCCCAAGGCTGCTGGCTTGCTGGGGTATGAACTCTAAAAACAATTTCCTGCTCAAATCCCATTTTGTTACTTTCTGAAGCAAGCATCTGCTGTGGCTTATAAGAACTTGTTTTACTTTTTGTCATACAGGTATACATGTTGAGGGTGGGGATGGAGTGATAATTTATATTCCAATAGCATAAGCATACCAAGTTCCCAAATGTCTGCTTTTGGCAATTTGACATTAAACCAAGGCTGCTTGCTATAGAGCCTGGTGTGTGGCTGTTTGCCTGGAACATTTTTTTCTTTTTTACTATTTTTCTGGCATGGTTGCCAATGTGTAGCATCAGAGGATTACTTCCCATCTTTATAACCTTCCTCAGTTATCTAACGAACACTAGTATAATTCACAATTTAAGATAGATGGTGCCTGGAAAATATACATACCACAACTTAGATATCCAAATGAGAATATTCATCTCCTTCTATTTGATCCTTACATTTCTCAAAATATGTTCAGAATTCCTTCTACTGTTAGAGGCAGTGATCTATTCAAACGAGGACATATTTCTCATAACTTTACTTTAAAATGCATGTTGGACTTAAAACATTATTATCTACCTGATTCAGCAGGTTTGGTCGAGTCATCTTTAAGTATTTCCAGAAATGAAAAATGGACTCATTGAATGAAGACTTGCCACTACTGAGGAGAAAGAAATGAACCAATCAACTCCTAGGAAGTGTCATCCAAGTGAGTGAGAAACACGTTTGGAGTTCTGGCAGCACCACTGCTACCACTGCAAGTCTTCCTACGGAGATGAATTCTAAGTTAACAGTGATCATCCACAAAATTGCATACCAGACAGGAACGAACTTCAGACAGCAGGAAAACTGTGGCATGATCTGTGCAACTATTTTCTTGACCAAGCTGGACTTAATAAAGGGTGGAATAATGAAAACATTTTAATTCCTCAATTAGTGACTTTCAAGTTCATTCTATAAGAGCTCCCTTTCTATTCATGGACAGACTCTCAGGCAGATTCTACAGCTTTGTCAGTCATTTACAGTTTTTAATAAGAAATCTCAGCCTAAAGTATTAAAAAGCCCAGTCAGATAAAAACCAGACTTGGGTCTTTTTCAGTTTGAAGTTTCTCTTCTCTCCTATAGCTCATGGTTAAACCTAGACTCAGAAGAATCTAGCAGGAAAAGTGGAGCCTGTTTAGATTGTGATCCCCAGGAGTAAATTCTGAGCTAGGAATTGACAAACAGGCTTATTAGAGATTGCTTTTGGGATCAACCCCTGTGGATGGAAACAAATAGAAAGAAGCAGGATTATACAGGGGGAGTTAAGCTACAGTACATCCCAGCAGAGGTCTTGGCCAACCCAGTTGGAAACTCTGAAGCTGGGATGACCCATTGGAGTTGTCCTGAGTTGGGTGAGGGAGCAAGGTATTCATACCTCGTATTTATCAGTTGTTGAATGTAAGTCATTCTTCCCTGAAAGAAGACGTGACCTGGGAAAGGTAGCTTTTTGCAGCTGAGTTAATCCTCATAAAGGCACTGAGAGCCAGGGGCTGTCAACTGGCAGCACTCATGGGAGAGTAAGCACTTCATTTCTGAATGGGTAACTGGGCAGCACATCATGGAGCCCACCAAAGGGACAGAGTTTTTCTTTTCCTCATTCTTGTCGGCTCTTGTCACCCTCCTCTTTCAAGCATTAAGCTTCTTCTGGCTTCACTTCGACCTGCCAGATAGGATGGATGAAAGGAAATGGGCAAAGCTTTATCTGACTTCAGTACAGTGTTAATCTTGAATTGGCCTGCTGTGGATGTGACACACAGCCCAGTGCTGACTCTTCCTCTTGTACAGTGCTTTTAAGAACTCTCTGGAGACACTCCACCATGGGATCATCCCACTGCATCATCTCAATCATGGGTGATACTCCCTCTAAGCTTTGACTCTACCCACCTCTCTCCTGCTTCTGGCAATACAACTGATGCCTGCTATTTTTGAGATATACCTGCAGTAGCAGGCATATCTCTTGGGCTGGGCCCCTTCAGCATGATTCACATCCATCAACCTTCCTCAGTGTTTATTGTTGCCCATGGAGAATACTTTTGCCTGCCGAACTCTGACCATGTCAGCCATTCCTCCTATAGTCCACCCTATCCTATCTTTCATCTTTAGATTCCAGATGACAGCAGAGACCAGTACACATTATTTAACCTTCAGGAGATATACAACAAGCTCTCCCTTTCATTTTCTTGAAGTCTCCTTACTTGGCTGAAGACTATTCCTCTGAGACAGGTCACTGTGGTCAGAGTAATAAAGGATAGGGTGGTGTTTTCTATTGAATAGTTAATGCATTAAATCCTAATGAGCTACCAATTAGGTGAAATCCCTGAGTTTTGAGGTAACATGTAATCTCTAGCAAATTTCTTAAGTAACTGGGCACTATTCTGTTTAGAGGCACTCTTCTATGAAGGCCAGGCTTGTGTATGCTGCCTTTGTAGGAATGGAGATATAGCTTCGGACTTAACATCTCATTAACAGGGGACTTGTACTATGCCATCCTTTTCCGATAAGGGGTCTAGGCTAGCCTGGCTTTGTATGTATGTGAGGTAGGTGCTGCCTGTGCTGTGTGATCTCACTGTCTCTGAAAGGGACCTGCAGAGAATTAGAATAGCCATAGTTTGTCAATAAATGATCAGTGGTGTCTTGGGTTGGTGAGGACAGGTGGGAAGTTAGGCCTTAGGGATATATGCCACAATTGTGGCATTTCAAAAAGCTTCAGAACCTCTTATATAGCAGAATAAATATTATCTGCGGTGTAAGAAGATTTGGGTTTAAGTTCTGATTGCGTACTGGGAGCTAGATCGCATAATTCACCTAAAACCCATTTTCTTGATCTACAAAACTGAATTAATAACACTAGCTCTATTAGTGTCACAGGGATGTAATGGAGACCAAATGTAATGACAAGTGTGAAACTAATGCAGTAGAAATATAGAAAAGAATATTATTATATATGTTTAGAGTGTTTGACCCTGCTCTGCACTAAGGACGAGAAAGAAGCCTTTTATCTGTTATGTCACATTTTCTTGATGTTATTTTGGCTCAAATGTAAAACCTTTAATTATTATGTACTTATGCAGACTCCAACCTATTTGAAAAAAAATATTTAAATGCGGTAATTTTTCAGGATGCTGCAGAAGCTGCAAGTAGCAACCAGTGGAAGGATTTGCAACTAAGATCCTGCATTATCTTCAAAAGTTACTTATTGGGAACAGTGCTCCAGGAAATCTAATTTGAGATCATTTAAATGTCAGCAAATTAAGGGGCCCAAGTGATTAAATATAGTGTACAGATATTAACAGCTTCAGGGATAAAGAGCAAGAACATTTCTCTCATTCTGATTAAGAATTGCTACACAGAGTTCTTTTTATAGTGTAGTAGATGTTAATAAAAGCTCTGCCTTTTACTATATACTTCTGGAAGCTCAATAGTGAATTGGAAGGATGGAGAGAAGGGAAAATGACACTTTTTGGTATCCTTATGACCTCTGAAAGCTTTCCTTTGCCTTTAAACTAAAACTTACTGAAAATTAAGTTGTAGAAGTGATATGGTTTGGATATGTGGCCCCATTCAAGTCTCATGTTGAATTGTAATTTCCAATGTTAGACCTGGAGCCTGGTGGGAGGTGATTGGATCATGGGGCAGGTTTCTTATGAATGGTTTACACTATCCCCATGGTTTTGTCCTGGAGATAGGGAGGGAGTTCTTGTGAGATTTGATTTTTTTTTTTTTGCCATGGTAATAGTATTGAGAGGTGACTAGGTCATGAGGGTGAAGCCCCAAGGCATGGATTAATGTCCGCACTACAGGAGTGGGTCAGGGATCATGGGAGGAAGCTCCTGTTAAGGAGAAGCTCAGCCCCCATCTCGTCTCTCTGTCTCCCATGTTCACTCTGCCCTTCCACCACGGGGTGGCCCTCACCAGATGCTGGTGCCATGTTCTCGGACCTCCCAGACTCCAAAACTGTGAGGAATGAATTTCTCCTCTTTATTAATTTCATTTGATTATTGAAAAGTGTGTAGCACCTCTCTTGCTTCTGTCATGGCCAAGTGATATGCCTGCTCTCCCTTCATCTGCTGCCATGATTGTCAGTTTCCTGAGGACTCCCCAGAAGCTGAGGGGATGCCAGCACCCTGCTTTCTCTAATAGCCCACAGAACCAGGAGCCAATTAAATGTCTTTTCTTTGTAAATTACCCAGTCTCAGATATTTCTTTACAGTAATGTGAGAATGGCCTGACACAAGAAGGTATGGTAAAATTTTTGAGATTTTCAGCTATAGCTTCTGCTCCAAGATTCATTTGTGGCCACAGTAAATTAACATTTAAAACATTTATTGAATATTGAATATTTACACTATCTTCAGTAACAGGAATAGAGGGAGAAAATAACTCACAGAAGAATGATGGCGTGACTCTTTTGGGGAGCGTGTCTCTCAGTGTAGGGCAAATGGTCTGGAACTTTAATAAGCCTAGGAATCACCCGAAGAGCTGTTGTAAATACGGATTTTCAGCACTCACCCACCGAGCTTCTGACTCCATAAAGTTGCATTGGATCTTTGGAGTCTTAATCACTACCCAAAACATCAGGTAATTCTGAAACACATTAAAAAAAAACTAGTCTAGGGAAAACATCAGTCTTAATTACTACCCAAAACATCAGCTAATTCTGATACACATTCAAAAGAAAACTATTCTAGAGAAAACATCAGTACATAGAATTGTGGTCAAAGTAAAGTTACAGAGCCTAATGGCTATATATGGCCATGGGAGCACGGTGATGACTTGTCACTGATAAAATCTAAAGAAATCTGCAAAAAGAAGTGTAGTTTGAGTTGGACAATGGGGGATGGGTAGGACTTCTACAGGTGAAAATGGTGAGATAGGGGTGAGGAGAATTGGAGAGGAGGTAGGGAGGAGGCATTTCGGGTGGAGGGTTAGCAATTTTAAAAGTATATAATGTGAAAGCATGTAGGCTAATGGCATGTAATCTGATATAGCTGGATTGTAACATGCCTATAAAACTGTACTTGGAAAATCCATTAAACAGAATGTTTGTGTCCCCTCAAAATTCATATGTTGAAATCCTAATCATCAACGTGATATTAGGTGGCAGAATCCTTGGTAAGTGATTGGGTCAAGAAGGCAGAAATCTCATGAATAAAATTGGTGCTTTATAAAAGAGACTCCAAGCTGGTGGGTCACACCTGTAATCCCAGCCTTTTGGGAATATAAATATAAACATCTCTTCTACTGATATAGGGAAGAGATAGCCTGGATTTGTAAGGAATAAAAAAAGATATGTGATGAGATTATATACTTCTCATGTCGATTTTCAGCTCCACAATTTACCTCTCGATAAAGACAGAATTTGTCTTTGCCTACTCCTGCCCCTTGTTTCTTTTCACAAATATTTATTGAGAGTCTAGTATGTTATAGACTGCTACTCATCTAGACTAGAATGATGAATAAAGACAAAAGTACTCCTTGACCTTGTAGAGCTTATAGAGAAAGAAGCTAATTAATGACAGCAATCAATATAAAATTATAAATAAGTGCTAAGATGAAGAATTATGAGGTAAAAATAAAACAGCTACAATAATGGCAACTAATAACTTCTTATCCCTATACTGTGGGAGTCTTTAACTGAGAAATTTGACCTAGCTAGAGAGTTTGGAAGCTTTAGGTGAGATCTAAAAGAAGGGAAGGAGCTAATTAGATGAATGTGGGGAGGAGAGGAGAGCATAGATAGTCTCAAGGAAGAGGGAACAATTTACTGCAAATATCTGTAGTGACAAGTAGACTCGAGAGGCCAGAAAGAAGGTCAATAAGAATGGAGTTTTAAATTTACAATTGAGTTTTTCTTTAAGCCTTCACATTCAACTTAAAACCCTGTTATTCTATTTATAAATGTAATATTTTAATATAAAAATTAAAAAATCACTTTCACTTGTTCTCTGATGAACTCTTAATATACTTTTCTCTTAATTTTTTTTTACCATAAACACATTTAGAAATTTAATAAATTTTATTCCCATAAACACTTCAAATGCTTGATAGGGCGATCTTGTAAGCCTAACAAGCAAAATATTTGTATACTTTATATCTAATTAACCAAAATTATAATGGTAATAAATCACTTTCTTAAAAGTATTCAAACGTCATACATAAACATAACAAAATAATCTTACCCTTCAACAATCTACTGATAAACACTTCAAGTTAAAGTTATAATTTTAGAATCTCTAATAGGTTGATTTAAGCATTTCAAATACTTTATGTTAAAAGCATACCACAGATTATCATGATAATAACAAAATTATTCCTAAAATGAAAACAGTTTTTACAAAAGGGTTAATTTGCTTCAACATTTATACATGTATTTTTATATTTTATTGGCTTTTTGGGATGCCAGATTTAGCTAATAAAAATACAAGATCAGCAATTAAGTTTGAATTTCAGACGAACAACAAATAACTTTTTAGTAACCCACTGTTAATTTAACTGGGTGTCCTGTATTTTATCTGACAACCCTACAGGGTTTACAAAATTGCTTACTCAGCTAGGAGAGCAGAATCACTATCTCCAGTGGGTTGCACTTACTGGGTCAAATATTTGTGATCATAATAGGGTTACTAGTCATCAGAAATTAGAGACCTGGGCATTACTTCCTGGAGAATTCTACTCAAGTCACAGTTTAGAATGCTGAGATACTACAATTACCTAAATTTGACCTGCTTTGTCAATGGTGACCCTGAAAACATGCATTTTAATACAGTTTTACAACCCTAGATAGCATTGATTCCTTAGGTTTCTTCCAGTTTTGGCCACTATTTAATATTTTATTTTATTATTTTATTAATTTTTCGGAGACAGGATCTTGCTCTGTTGTCCTAACTGAAGTGCAGTGGAATGATCATAGTTCACATTTTTGAATGACTGAGCTCAAGTAAACCTCTTGCCTCAACCTCCTAAAGTGCTTGGATTACAGGTGTGAGCCACTGTACCTGGCCTACCTAATTTTTATTCTACCTTGTTTCAGCTGTTTATCATATTGCTTGGGATGATGGAATCATTATGATTTGAAATGATGGAGTTCTGAACTACCTCCCTTTCCCCAGTCCTAAATCTGAACAAGGAAAGCCTTAGAGGCCACTGGAATAATCTGTTTTCTTTCCCCCAAGAGCAGTGGGGAGCCATCAAAGAGTTTCAGCAACAACATGACATGACCAAGTTTTTGCGTTTGGAAAATAACAACAACAACACTCTGTTTGATGCATGGAGAATAAATAGGAGGAGTTTAAAGTGAGTGACAGAAATCATCTGGGAGGCTCTTGCGGTAAAGGGATTGAGAGATGATGTTAAACTAGGTTAAAGTTGATGAAGATGGAGGAAACAAAGCAAATCTGAGTTATTTTGTAGGCAGAATCAGTAGGATATGGTGATGGATTGAATTTAGGCAGTGAGAGAGAGGGAAGTGTCAAGCTGGATTCCCAGTCATCTGGTATAGGTAACTGGTTGAATATTGATGCCACTCACCTAGATAAAAAACAAAGGAGAAGGAGAAGAGCAGTTTGGTTTTAAAAAAAAAAAAAAAAAAAAGGTGTTTATTTTGCTTTGTTTTGTTTTTGGCAAGGATGGGGAACATACTGAGTCCAGTCTAGGCATACTGAATTGAAGATGCACATGGGATATGCAAGTGAAGATGTTCAATTAACATCCGGAAATACAGTAGACTATTCTTTGGTTTCCAGCTACGGCTATAGAATCCAGAACTTCTTACAGCAACATTATTGCAATTTGTGTTTTCAAAGACTTTTTACCATGGCCAAATTTCACAAAAGAAACATATAATGTGCAACAAGTTAAAAATAAGTGTCCACAACAGAGTGGCTGTTCTGATTATCTTGATCCCTTATTAGTTGGTGATGGCATTTTAAAAATGCCACTCCATTGGTAGATTCAGGGTTGTATTCCTATTTTGGGAATGATATGTATTTACTTGAACCTATATCCAGAAGAACACTGTTTCATGACTTAATTTAGTTCTGAATTTTGTGCCTTGTTACTCTGTTTTGTGCCTTGTTACTCTGTTATGATGCCAAGCTATTTAGAATCAGTAGGTAAATAATAAATCTCTAAGCTTAGATCGCCTGTTTATAGTCAATTGACTTCTACCTCCAGGAGATAGATAATTAATGAACTCTATCCTTTCTGTGACCACAAATTTTACTCAGTTCTTTCAAGATGTTGTGAAGAATTCCTCGTACATTTTTAAATTAGCCAGGACTTCCTATGATGTTTTTAATTTGGGAAATCCGTGTTCTTCAGGACATAGGTTTGCAGTCTGTGAGCTTTGCTAGTACACTTCATGTAGACCCAGTAGCCCGAGGGGCATTTTGGTCCATTTTTCACTTTGGTTTTCCAAGCCCAAGCAACTTCCATTTGTATTCAGAATAAGCGGCTGGAGCTGTTTATGGCAGTTTTCTTTCTTTCTCTTATGTCTTTATTTTGTCTATGATTTCTTAGAATATTTGCAAGGATACAGTCCTGAAAATAGCTTGCCTCTAAAGTGAGCTTTCATAATATTGTGCTAAATATTTTGATGTCTGTTCAGCTATTTTTCTGATTATCAAAAGTGAGAATATAATTATTATTTATTAACGACCATCAGTACTTTTTCTGGGATACAAAGTATTGCTACTTCAATACAACATAATTTTGACTAATTAATTAGAATATATGCCTATAATGTCAAGAATCTTTTTCTCTATATTTAGAAAGAGGACAAGAACATTTTTAGACTTCTTAACATGCAAATTCTTTGCAGGCCTAGTTCCATATCCAGTCTGGGCTTTAACAGATCATCTTGAGAATAAATTGCTTACTGATAATAGATGACAAATAACTGTAAGTGTTCAACGTCTAGTAACCATGATCTTTTCTTCCCACATGATGAGTTGTTAGCAAAAAGTGAAAGATAAACCACGATAACATTAAAAAAGTTAATCAAATTAGTTGTGGTATAGTTTTCAGGAACCAGATGAGGACACCAAGGAGCCTTTCCAACCTTATGGGGTTTTTTTCTTCTTTTTTTGAGTGCGTTGTTGGCTAGAGAAGGTTAGAGTTAAGATGATTCCAGTAAAATTTCAATGATATACAATGAATAAAGCCAGAGAGGGTGGGAGTCAGGATCAGAGACAGAAGAAATATGAACAAAGCAGGCTTTGTTAATGGCAACAAAATCCAGAGTGGGAGAGGCAAGGTATGAGATGTATGTAATACCAGAGAGATCCCAGGAAGAGGAATGGCAGGTTCATGTGAGGCTGTAATACTGTAAGGGACCATTCTGGCTGATGCCACAATCTATAATCCGAGCTTAAATATTTCCCTGAGTACCCTGGTTATAGCTAAGTCTTAAGAGATTAGAGGTACAGGTTGAGGAAACTATAACAGTATGATAGGAAGCAGATCATGACAGTTACCACTGTGGTCAGGCAACCTACCTGTGTCTTTAGCAACTGGAAGTTAAGTTTGACACAGCCATCTGGAGCCCACTGGACAAGCAAGAAAAAAGGAGCAAAACAAAATAAGCTATCGTTTTTTATAGTAGACTTGATACAGGTAGGGAAACTGAGAGCTCAGATCCCTCAGGAATGAAAATTATCTCATGCCACCCAGATAAACATCAGAAAATAGCTACCTAGCAGGGGCATCGATAGGTACCAGAAAAAATAGTGTTCATATGAAATCTTATGATTTATATATTTTATGCATATTTAGCACAAGTAATCTTGGTCATGAAGTGTTTAAATAGTAATATCCCAAGATAGATATTTTGCCTTGGTTAGGGTGGGCTACATTTTTCACTTTGTTATCCAAGAAGTATCAGGGCACTCAACAAAAGGCAAATCATGTAAATCCTACTTGGATATCAAGTAGGAAGAGACTTCTAGCCAGAGTGGATATAAACCACTGTCTGCTTTGTCCCTTAATCCTTGTCATTATGTTCAGACGCATGTGGTGCTTTGTGGAAAGAATGCAACTATCCAAAAGTCCCTGAGCCCTGAATACATTGGCTATTTTATATATATAGTTAATATTGACCTTTATGTCCCATTCTCTATTCCTCTCTTGAGGTATTTTGATCTTGTTTCCATCACCTATAATAAGCTTAGCCAGTGTCCTGAACTTCTTCTACAATATGCTTATGCAAGATATCACTCATCAATTATGGCATGCTTTCTCATTGAGCTAGATCAGGTTATATAACCCTCAGCAGAGTGCTCCAGATAGCTACTATAAGTTGTTTGGGTTGGAGCTTAAGACAAAACCTATTTGATGTATTGGATATATACTATCAGGAAAAAGAATTAGAAACAACTATAGGAAGGCTTGATCACTTGCTTACTCATTTCTTAGTATGCTTACAGCAAAAGTAGATGGGTACACACTTGTGTCTATATATTCTAATGTTAGAAGATAAAAAATAACACATGCAGAGTGAGGGTCAGTAGAGCAAAGAGTGAAATAAGCCATCAACTAATGAGGACAGTGATCTTCTAATTCACCCAATACTAGGAAGGACGGCTTAATAAGCACCCATAGTGTTAAATCAATAGATAAGTACTAAGAAATGCAATTATATGACAACTAATAACCCAGGGAAAAGATAGGATGACTATAGAGATAAAATAAGCCATATTACAGCATGCTTAAAAAGTACTTCAACTACACTACTGTGGGATTATAATATAAATAATTCATAAATAAAAATACACTATTTAGAATACCAGAAGCTAGGAAATGAGACAAATTCAACAATTTTCTTTAATGTTAACACTAAATAAACTTTATTTTTCCATTAATGAGCTACAACAATCATGGCACTAACTATTAACATCAGTGGAATCAAGACTCTTTATACCCAGTATTTACCTCCAACTCCACCAGTCTCAATAGCACCAAACTTGTTGAAGGAACACTGAGGAGAAATTTGTCTATACTGCTCACATCTGGTAAAAATTAAAAGCTGAATTTTTCTAGCTTATGTGAATGTGGTGGAGACTTTTATCTGGCAGTACTATATGTTGCAGGAAAGGAATATAAAATAATGGCACTTTAAAAAAGAAAAAAATCAGAACCCTTTACTTAAAAACTGTTTCGTTACAAAAACATACATCAATTCAGCAGGCACTGGAGGTGTTTTTGGGACTTCTTGGGAAATGCTTCATAGGATGATGATGAGCCAAAACATTAAACACAGTCTTTTAATATAATATTTTTAACCTAAAATAATAATGTCCATATTATTCACCTTCTCTTTTGACTATTTTTGGTTCAGACAAACTTTTTGGTAGTTTCTAAAAGGTAAGTTCATCCTTAAAGAAAGTGTGGCACAGATACAGGAAGGGGGACATCACACATCAGGGCCTGTTGGAGGGGTGGGGGTTTAGGGGAGGAATAGCAGGGGGTACAGGGATTGGGGAGGGATAGCATTAGCAGAAATACCTAATGCAGATGACTGGGCGATGGATGCAGCAAACCACCAAACCACCACCATGGCATGTGTATACCTATGTAACAAACCTGCATGATCTGCACGTGTACCCCAGACCTTAAAGTATAATAATAAAAGAGAGTAAGTGTGTTTGGTATTGCTGAAGAGGGTCAAGCAATGTTCCCAATGTTTGAGAACAATGCTAATGAAGATCTCCCCAAGTTCTTTGTGTGATGGTTGTTTCCCTGAATTGTGTGTGTTTCTCCCCATGTAAGAAATGAATAATCTTGGCTAGGCATGGTGGCTCAGGCCTGCAATCCCAGCACCTTTGGGAGGCCAAGGAGGGTGGATTACCTGAGGTCAGGAGTTTGAGACCAGTCTGGCCAACATGGTGAAACCCCTTCTATACTAAAAGAACAAAAATTAATCGGATGTGGTGGCAGGCCCCTGTAATCCCAGCTACTCAGGAGGCTGAGGCAGGTGAATCTCTTGAACCCAGGAGGTGGAGGTTGCAGTGAGCCAAGATTATGCCACTGCACTCCAGCCTGGGTGACAAGAGCAAGAGTCTGTCTCAAAAAATGAGGAATCTTTATTCATACATTTAATCACTTACTCATTTCACAAAAATACACTGAGTACCTATTCTCTTCCAGGTACAGATATAGATGTTTGGGATGCAGAAGTAAACCAAGAGACAAAGGTTTCTGCTGTCCTTTATGTAGGTTACAGCCAAGAGAGGAAGACAGACAATAGGCAATAAACATTAATAAATAAATAATATATGTCAGAAGGTGATAAATCCTACTGACAAAACAAAAGATAAAGAAAGGGAAGGGGAATGAAAGCTATGGAGTTTGAGGTAGAAAGTTATGTTAATGAAAAGCTAATATCTGAGCTCAGAGTTAAGATGGTGGAAAAGTGTGCTATCTGGATATCTGGAATAACTGCTATAGGCAGGGAAAAAAACTAGTGAGCATTCCTGGTATCACAGAAGAACAATAAAATCAATGAAGATAAAATAGAATGAATAAGGGGGAGAGTAAAAGGAGATGAAGGCAGAGTGGTAATAGCAAAGGCCAGGTTATGATGAGTTAGGTAGATCACTTAGCTTTTATTCTGAGTAATTTGGGGAGCCACTGCAGTATTTTGAGTAGAGATGCTATGTGACCTGATTTGTTTTTTAAAAAGGTAGTCCTGTGTGTTCCACTTCTGGTATGGCTAAGTAGCTCCTACTGGACCGCAGCCTTCATAACTACTAGAAACAATTGAACAAAAGCAGGGGTTGTGAGTGTGTAGAGGATTGATACTTAAAAGAAGTGATGGCATCAGATGAGATTCCTAAGTTTTAGCCACTTTACACCACTACCTTCAACCTGTTTCCAGGCTTTAGTGGTATTAAGTGGCTAGAACTCTGATGGAAAACCTGCGGTCATATAGGCTTAACGAATTTGAGTACAGAGTCTGGAGCAAGCACAGTCTTTGCACCCCTGGCTGGCCATTTAATTGCACATGTGCAGGGCCAACTAAAAGCAGCCAAGCTAAAGGTTAAAAAAAAAAAGAGAGAGAGAAAAGTCTCTACTGAGGAGGTAACGTTTATGCAGAAATCTAATGGCTGAGAAAGCGGCAGCCATGTGAAGGCAGGAGGAATGTGGGCAAGCTAAACAGAATTACAGGCTTTGGGAACACCATGACCAGAGACTCAAAGGCAGGAAAGAGTGTGTTGTTTTCCAGGAAATGAAAGGAGGCAAAATGTGGAATACAGGAATGAGGGAGAGGGACAATTTGTTGCAAAACAGTAACTGCTCTAAGTGTTTATTATATACTCACCACTGTAGGGAGATAAAGAAAAAGCACTAAAGTTGATATATATCCTTAAGATATTTATAGTCATATTAAAGAGACAAGATTGGTAATATCAACGAAACAACTAAATTTAAGCAGCAGACAGCATGTAGTTGTTTAATGCTCTGAGTATTCAAAATCTATAGCCCTATGGAGCAGGTAGAATTATTACAACTATGCTTATTTAACCCGGTTATTCTCTCTCTCTCTCCTCTCCCTCTCTGCCTCCTCACCAACTATAAGCCCTATGAAGGCATAGGCCACACCTGTTTTCTTACCACTATACCCTCCTCAGCACCAGGGACAGCTCCGAGTTCAGCCTATGGCTCATTAAATCTTTGTTAAGTGCATGAGTTTTACACTTTGGGAAATCAAGACTTTGAGGGGAAAGAACTTAAATGCTCAAGGGAATACAGCATGTCCATGATAGAATTAACTAGAATTCATGGCTGTCATGTCCTAGGCCAGCATAACTTGCCTAGTGATTTTCTATTCTCCCTGCCTCCCTCCTTGCCTTCCTCCCTCCCCTCTGCTTCATTGTTTCTTCCTTTCCTTCCTTCCTTCAAATAGCAGAAAATTTTGTTTTGAAACAAAATTGTATTCACCTGGATGTAGAAAACAGGCAAAATTTGTTATAAATTCATCTAGATATTTATAATTCCAGTGTATACTTTTAGGAATTATTATTAATGTCAGTCAATGCTAATAATGAAAGTTGTTTAGTGAACATAAAAATTAGATGCAGGTAGCAGTCATCTGACAGTCTCACTATGCAATTTATTAATTAATTTTATTTTAAATTCCCAGTATTGAGAAAATCTACATGAATCTAAAAGCTAGTAGCTGCAAATGGTGGCGGGTTTTAACAGTAGATTTCCAGTAATCTCAAAATGCTTAAATTTCACTAATCATGAAAATTGAAAGACAATTTAAACAGGACATCTTGATTTTAAATTTGAATCACTAGCAACAACATCTAATTAACTCACAAGCCTGCTTCAATATTCTATAGTATGATGATACTGTCATAATACAACATGTTATATGTCCCTTTGTAACTGCACAACTGACTATCATGTGAATTTAGAGTAAGCACTAGTAATGCAGATGTGTCTTGCATTTCATTAGGCCCAGCACATGTGCTCCGTGATCCTCTTCTCATTTGTGCGATTTTGTGGAAGTGGACCAGCAAAATCTTGAAAGAAAAAGGTAAATGAGAACTCATAACTCTCTCATAAATGACATGTCTAAGAAGTTCAAATTTCTAGCAGATTTGACAGGAAGAACTTTATTCTGAGGTCTGCTCCCAAACCTGCCTCACTTTACCACATAAGGAAACACATCTATGACTTTCAAACTGCTCAAGCATGGCATGTTTGAGTGAGCATATTATGTTTACTACAGTTTAACAAAAAGTTTAGAGTGCTTTTCTGAAATTAAATTCAACCCACATATTTGTACTCTTGAAACAGCCAAGAGTTCTGCAGAACTCTGTTTGAAATCCAGGCACTATAGGACTATGCTTCACCTTAAGCTATCTCAAACTTAGGTAGACTGACTGTGGTACAGTCTGTCCAGCCCTAGCAGCTGAGGCATTATAAGAAATTTCATATGGTCTTCAAGACATGTATATGCATTTTGCCAATGATCTCAGGCACAGACCATGGAAACAAAGCCTTTTGCTCTCCAGTTGGAATGTAATTGCTTTGTGTATCCAAATTTAGTGGGTCAATGGAAGGAGTATCTGAATTTTTATAGTATTATTAATGTTTCCCTTTTCAGTTTACTTATCATTTATCTATAAAGAACCATTCTGGAATTCTGAAAGTTGAAGACTGAAAAAATATAAAGTTATTTAGTTTTATTAACTTGATTTTGTATAAGTAATTTCTCAGAAAGGTCTGCAACCAGCACTCATTACTTTTTATATTTGTCAACTAAAAAAAAGCTGTTTTTACTGTTGTAAAATGTACAGGTTTAGGTTTACAAGTAGGAAAATGGAATGTATTTTGTAGGGAATGGAATATGTGGGAAAGACAAAGGAGTTGGATAAGGGAGTTAAGTGGTTTGCTTTTTTTCTGCCTTAACAGACCTGAGTTAAATACATCTCTTAGTGCTGGATCACAATGCAGCAGTGGTGGATTGCTGAGTAAATGTGGGAATGAGGACATATAACATTAAAATGGGTTTTGTGTGTGTGGCTTGAAGAACTCCCCCTTCCCCTGGTAGTTAGGTGATTATAATGTGAATGCTCCCTCATAGCTTCTCAATCTACTCAAATCCGATCTTGCTTTCTGAAGTGTCTCCTCCATAAAGACTTCTCCGACTTTTCTTACTCTTATTCATCAACGACTTGTCCCTTTTCTAAATTTCTACAGAAGTTACAGAATCAGTGCCACTTAACATAGCTAAATGAAGAGACAGAAAGTGGACTTAATTAGAAGTTAGAAGGCATAGGTGTGGGTTTGTGTTCCCACTAGGCAAGTGACTCCCTTACTTTGATTTCCATCTATTAAATGAGGATGGCAGCAATAAATCTACCTGCCTTCTAGAGCTATTGTCAGGGTCAAGTAAGATGATTCTTACAAATGTATGTTGAACACTCAGAGCATTGGCTAATTACATGCTGTCCAGGGTTGAAGGTTAGTTGTTCTACTGGCATTAGCAGTCTTATCTCCCTGTATAATTGCAAGTACCTTGAAGATGGAGATCAACATTAATACTTTTGCTTCATCTCTCTACAGTAGTGAGACTATAATAAATATTTACAACAGTTCTTGTTTATCATTTCCATTTACATAGTGCTTTATAATTGGCAAAGCAGTTTCACATACATCATATTCATGTGAAATTGCTTTGGCAATTATATATTGTATCTTAATTTTTATAAGCCAGAATATCAAGATATTGAGAGACATAGTGACTTTCTCAAGGCCTCACAGAAGAGTTTTTGGAACTGTCATACAGGTCTGCAGATTTATTATCTGTGGCTCTTTTCACTGTGTGGTTAACTTTTTGTAATCTGAGTACCACCAAAGAGATGCTTTATTCTAAGTAGTTCATGAGACTCTGGTTATAGAAGGAATTTGACTTTGTAAACCATGAAAGTCCTCTGGAAGTGGCCTTATTCATTCTCTACAGCTGGCTGTTCCTGTGCCTTTGATAGCTTTATTTTCTTTTTCATTATAACAGCAAAGGTAGTTAGTGCATGGCATGTACTCAGAGTGATGCACGGATTGGGGCTTCTCCATTTCAACACAGTCAGTTCTTATTTTTTGAGATTGTGAATTATCCAAGGTCTCTGTTGGGCTATTCTTCTCCTTTTTGCTATCACTCACTTTTTGTACATGTCACTATGAGCTTGAATTCTGATCTGACTGTAGCTAAGACAGACGATGACTGATTTCAATTCTAAATGTGTTATTTTTAACAACCCTGAAAAAATGTTTTAGAGAAAAGGTCGAAGTTATTGGACAAAAAATTTTTTTAATTATCAAGATAGGTTTTTCCCCTGCACAGTCTCCTGGTCCTAATTAATACTGACTCTGTCATCCAAATTAATTCCAAACAAAAATAAAGAGTCAATGAAAAACATTGTATCCTAACTATTATAATTAAAATCTAAATTTAGGTCAGAACATGCTCCTTAAATCACCCCAGTGTTTGACTAGGAATGAGAGTAATAGGGATGTAGTGAGCTACTGACAAGACCCTAGCACAATTCTCATCAATTTCTATAATGATTTTGACATTTCATCAAAGCTCAGGAGGAAATTAAGTAATTATTTATTTGACTTTAAAAATCACAGGGTGTCAGAATGTACTCAAGTGACTGCAAATGAAATGCTCTGAAAGAGAAGAACTGCAGCAGGTATATCACAACTGCAATTAGAGCAAATGTCACTATGTCAGGTGCAAAGTGACAGGTCTTATTCAGGGTGCTTCAGGCTAATGGGTGATATTTCATTTGATCAGAATGACCAGAAAACTTCAATAATGTAATTTCATCTTAGAAAAGAACTACTTGAAACAAAAGTCTATAGGAAGCTGATGTGGTTTTAAAAGCAGTGAAATTAGCATGCAGCTGGAGGGGCGGATCAAGATGGCTGAATAGAGGGCTCCACCGACTGTCCTCCCTGCAGGAACACAAAATATAATAACTATCTACACAAAAAGAACCTCTTTAAGAACCAAAAATCAGGTAGTTACCAGTGCTGCCACAGTGTGGTCCCCAATTCTAGGTCCCTGATTCTAGGCCTTGGCTCTTGAATGGTGCTTCTGGAGCTGCCCTGGGCAAGAGGGTAGTCTGCTGCCTTAAAGGGTGAGTACGAAGCCTGGAAGCATTCACCAAAAGCTGACTAAAGAGTTTTTGGGCTTTAAGTGAACATAGTGGTAGCCTGGCAATACTCTCCATTGGGCTGTGGTGGTGGTGGCCATTGGGTAAAGGTCTTTTGCCTGTGAAAAGGGGAGGGAAGACTGAGGACTGTTTTTCATGGCTTGAGTGCCAGTTCAGCTGTAGTACAATAGAATACCTCAGCAGATTGCTGAGGTTTTTGACTATAGTTCCTAGCTCCCTGCATCTCTGGACCTGCCAGGAGCTTGGGGGAACTCACCACAATGAAGGGAATGACACATGCCTAGGAGGCTTCACTACCTGCTGATTGCAGAAATTCTAGAGTTAGAAAATGCAATAGGCATGCTGAAGTATTCATCAGAGTCTTTTTTATTGCATTTTAGGTTTGGGGGTACATGTGAAGAACATGCAAGATAGTTGCATAGGTACACACGTGGCAGTGTGATTTGCTGCCTTCCTCCCCTTCACCTATATCTGGCATTTCTCCCCATGCTCTCTCCCCCCAACTCTCCACCCCACGCTGTCCCTCCCATATTCCCCCCAACAGACCCCAGTGTGTAGTGCTCCCCTCCCTGTGTCCATGTGTTCTCATTGTTCAACACCTGCCTATGAGCGAGAACATGTGGTATTTCATTTTCCATTCTTGTGTCAGTTTGCAGAGAATGATGTTCTCCAGGTTCATCCATGTCCCTACAGAGGAAACGAACTCATCGTTTTTGATTGCTGCATAATATTCCATGGTGTATATGTGCCACATTTTCCCTGTCCAGTCTATCATTGATGGGCATTTGGGTTGATTCCAGGTCTTTGCTATTGTAAACAGTGCTGCAATGAACATTCGTGTGCATGTGTCCTTATAGTAGAACGATTTATATTCCTTTGAATATATACCCAGTAATGGGATTGCTGGGTCAAATGGAATTTCTATTTCTAGGTCCAGTGTGCTTCAGTAAGTGGGTCCCAGATCCTGTGCCTCCTGATTGGGTGAGATCCGCCAACAGGTGTCGCCAGACACCTTATACAGGAGAGTTCCTGCTGGCATCAGGTGGGAGGCCCTCTGGGACACAAATCCCAGAGGAAGGAGCAGGTAGCCATCATTGCTGTTCTGCAGCCTCCACTGGTGACACTCCCAAGTGTGAGAGGGACCCAGGTGAATAGGGTCTGGAGTGGAACCCCAGCCCTTCAGAAGAGGAGCCTGACTGTTAAAAACAAACAAAGCAACAACAACAGTATAAACAAAAATATCCCCATGAAAATCCCATCCAAAAGTCAGCAGCCTCAAAGATCAAAGCTAGATAAACCCAAAGATGAGAAAAAATATCAATGAAAAAACCACTGAAAACTACATCAAAAAGTCTGCAAAATAACCAGCTAGCACAATGATGACAGGATCAAAGTGACACTTAACCATATTAACCTGAAATGTAAATGGGCTAAATGCTCCCATTAAAAGTCACAAAATTGCAAGCTAGATAGAGACTCAAGAACCATCGCTGTGCTATATTCAAGAGACCCATCTCACGTGCAAAGACATACATAAGCTTAAAATAAAGGAATGGAAGAAAATCTACCAAACAAATGGAAAGTGGAAAAGAGCAGGGGTTGTAATCCTAGTTTCTGACAAAACAGACTTGAAACAAAGAAAGCTTTTAAAAAAACACACCGCAGAAAAAGGCATTACATAACGGTAAAGAGATCAATTCAACAAGAAGAGCTAACTATGCTAATTATATATACACCCAATACAGGAGCACCCATATTCGTAAAACAAGTTATTAGGAACTGTAAACAGACTTAGACTCCTACACAATAGTAGTGGGAGACTTTAACCCCACATTGTCAGTATTAGGTCAATGAGACAGAAAATTAATAAGAATATTCAGGACTTGAACTCAGCTCTGGATCAAGTGGACCTGACAGATATCTATCTGGTTTGGATTGGAGAGATATCTAACTGTCCACCCAAAAATAACACAATATATATTCTTCATGGCACCACATGACACTCTAAAATCAATCATGTAATTGGAAGTAAAACACTCCTTATCTAATGCAAAATAAATCATAACAGTCTCTGAGACAACAACACAATTAAATTAGAACTGAAGATTTAAAAACTTGCTCAAAACCGCACAAGTGCATGGAAATTGAACAACTTGCTCCTGAATGACTCCTTGATAAATAATGAAATTAAAATCAAAAAGTTATTTGAAACCAAAGAGAACAAAGAAACAATTGACTGGAATCTCTGGGATACAGCTAAAGCAGTGTTAAGAGGGAAATTTATAGTACTGAATGCCCACATCAAAAAAAGTAAAAAAGATATCAAATTGACATCCTAACATCACAAATAGAGAACCAAGACCAAACAAGCTCCAAAATTAACAGAAGACAAGAAATAACCAAGATCAGAGCAGAACTGGAAAAGATAGAGACATGAAAACCCTTCAAAAATCAATGAATCCAGGAGCTGGTTTTTTGAAAAAATAAAATAGATAGACCACTAGCTAGACTAATAAAGAGTAAAAGAGAGAAGAATCAAATGACACAATCAAAAATGATGAAAGAGATATTACCACTGACCCTACACAAATATAAACTGATATCAGAGAATGCTATAATCACCTCTATGCAAGTAAGCTGGAAAATCTAGATGAAATAGATAAATTCCTGGACACATACACCTTCCCAAGACTAAACCAGGAAGAAACTGAATGCCTGAGTAAATTAATATCAAGTTCTAAAATTGAGGCAGTAATAAATAGCCTACCAACCAGAAAAAGCCCAGGACCAGACATATTTACAGCTGAATTCTACCAGAGGTACAAATAGGAGCTGGTAGTATTTCTTCTGAAACCATTCCAAACAACTGGAAAAGAGCGACTACTCCCTAAGTCATTTTATGAGGCCAGCATCATCCTGATACCAAAATCTGGCAGAGATACAACAACAAAAAAAACCACTTCAGGCTAATATCCCTGATGAATATCAACACAAACATCATAAATAAAATGCTGGCAAACTTGACCTACCAGCACATCAAAGAGCTTATCCATCATGATCAAGTCAACTTCATCCCTGGGATGCAAGGCTGGTTCAATATACGCAAATCAATAAATATAATTCACAACATATACAGATCTAAAGACAAAACCACATGATTAGATCAACAGAAGCAGAAGAGGCCTTCAATAAAACTCAACATCCCTTCATGTTAAAAATTCTCAATAAACTAGGTATTGAAGGGACATACCTAAAAATGAAAGAGCCATTTATGACAAACCCGTAGCCAATATACTGCATGGCCAAAAGCTGGAAACATTCCCCTTGAAAACTGGCATAAGACAAGGGTGACCTCTCTCACCACTCCTATTCAACACTGTATTGGAATTTCTGGCCAGGGCAATCAGGCAAGAGAAAAAATAAAGAGTATTCAAATAAGAAAGGACGAAGTCAAATTGTCTTTGTTTGCAGATGACATGATCCAACATGTAGAAAATCTCATTGTCTCAGCCCAAAAGCTTCTTAAGATTATAATCAAATTCAGCAAAGTCTAAGGATACATAGTTGTTCAGAGGTCACAAGCATTCCTGTACATCAACAACAGGCAAGCAGAGAGCCAAATCATGTGTGAACTCTCATTCACAACTGCTACAAAGAGAATAAAATACCTTAGGAATACAGCTAACAAGTGAAGTGAAGGACCTCTTCAAGGAGAACTACAAACCACTGCTCAAGGAAATCAGAGAGGACACCAACAAGTGGAAAAATGTTATATGCACATGGATATGAAGAATCAACATCATGAAAATGGCCGTAGTACCCAAAGTAATTTGTAGATTCAATGCTATTCCCATTAAACTACCATTGACATTCTTCACAGAATTAGTAAAAACTACTTTAAAATTCATACAGAACCACAAAGGAGCTTGTGCAGCCAACACAATCCTAAGCAAAAAGAACAAAGCTGGAGGCATCACACTACCTGATTTCAAACTATACTACCAGTCTACAGTAACCAAATAGCATAGTACTGGTACAAAAACAGAAACAGTAGCCAATGGAACAGAATAGAGATCTCATAAATAAGACTGCACATCTACAAACATCTGATCTTCAACAAACCTGACAAAAAATAAGCATGGGAAAGAAGTCCTTATTTCATAAATAGTTCTGGGAGAACTGACGAGCCATATGCAGAAAATTAAAACTGGATCCCATCCTTACACCTTATACAAAAATTAACTCAAGAAAGATGAAATACTCAAGTGTAAACCCCAAACTGTAAAAACCCTAGAAGGAAATCCACGCAATACCATTGAGGACATAGGCACAGGCAAAGGTTTCATGACAAAAACATCAAAAGCAATTCTAACAAAAGCAAAATTTTACAAATTGGATCTGATTAAACTAAAGAGCTTCTGCACAGAAAAAAAAACCTAGCATCAGAGCGAACAGGCAACATACAGAAAGGGAGAAAAGTTTTACAATTTGTCCACCTGACAAAAGTATAATATACAGAATCTACAAGAATTTAAACAAATTCATTTGAAGAAAACCAAACAACCACATTAAAAAGTGGGCAAAGGATATGAACACTTATCAAAAGAATACATTTATGCAGTCAACAAACATGTGAAAAAGAGCTGAACATCACTGATCATTAGAAAAATGCAAATCAAAACCACAATGAGATACTGTCTCATGCCAGTCAGAATGGTGATTATTAAAGAGTCAAGAAATAACAGATGCTGACAATGATGTAGAGAAATAGGAATGCTTTCACATTGTTGATGGGAATGTAAATTAGTTCAACCATTGTGGAAGACAGCATAGTGATTCCTCAAAGACCTAGAACCAGAAGTACCATTTGACCCAACAATCCCATTACTGAGTATATACCCAAAGGAATATAAATTATTCTATTATAAAGATACATACACCCATATGTTCATTGCAGCACTAATCACAAGAGCAAAGACAGAATCAACCCCAATGCTCATCAATGATAGACTGAATAAGGAAAATGTGGTATATATACATACACCATTGAACACTATGCAGGCATAACAAGGAAGGAGATTGTGTCCTTTGAAGGGACATGATGGAGCTGCAAGCCATTATCCTCAGCAAACTAACACAGGAACAGAAAACCAAAAACCACATGTTCTCACTTAAATGTGGGAGCTGAATGATAAGACTATATGTACACAGGGGGAGAACAACACAAACAACACACACTGTGCCCTGTGGAGAGGGTTTGTGCAGGAGAGGGAGAGCATCAGAAAAAATAGCTAATGCATGCAGGGCTTAATTCCTAGGTGATGGGTTGATAGGTGCAGCAAACCACCATGGCACACGTTTACTTATGTAACAAACCTGCATGTCCTGCACTTGTGTCCTGGAATTTCAAATGAAATTAAATTACATTAAAAAAAGAAATGTTAAAGGGAGTACTTCAGGTCAGAAAGAAAATGATATTAGTGAGCAATAAGTAATCATGTGTAGATACAAATCTCACTGGTAATAGTAAGTACACAAAAAGACATAGAATATTACAACACTAACTGTGTGATGTGTAACTTACTCTTATCAAACTAGAAAGACTAAAAGATGAACTAATCAAAAATAATTACAACAACTATTCAAGACACAGACAGTACAATAAGATATAAATAGAAACAACAAAAAGGTAGAAAGCTGGGGGACGAAGTTAAAAGTGTCAGGTTTTTGTTAGTTTTCTTTTTGCTTGTCTGCTTAATTAGTGGCTTTTGCAAGCTGTGTTACATTATCAGCTTACTATATATATATATATATATATCTCCTATCTAATCCTTCACCTGTTACATGGGTCTAATCCTTCACCCGTTATATCTTTCACCTGTTACATTGCTGTAGCACCTTGAATAAAACAGTTTCCTTCTTTGGAAATTTCCCCATTTGTAAAATAAGGGGACTTGATTATGGGTATAATTTGCTCTAAAGTATTTTAAGAAAGAGTAGGAGTGTAGACTCTGGATGAGGCAAGGAGCTGCAAAGAAGTGTGTGTGGTGGGGAAGGGATTCTGGTATGAAAAGGGGTAAAAGGTGTGCTAACTAGACAGAAACTTAGAGCTTGGTTAAACACTCATGCTTTGTGATATGATCCCTTCCCCCAAACTTCTGGCCAATTTGTACCTTTTTCACTGGCCTAGTTCATTACTTTGGGCATTTGAAAGCAAGCCCTAGACGGGGAGCAGAGAAGGTAACTGGACAGAAGGAGAAAAAGCTCTTATTTGACTTTTTCTCTTATTAGTATAGTAGCCTCTGGAGGTGAACCTGTCCAAGTGGACTAGATCTGAAGCAGTGAAGATAAGGAGAAAGCCTTACACTGGGAATTAATAGACTGGAAGTTAAGAAATGTTGATGTGTAGGCAAAGAAAATATTTTCTTTCTTCCTATTTCTTCCACCATTAACAAATTTTTAAATTAAGTAATTTTAATGTAACATGTAATGTACATTTAATGTTTAATTTTGTAGAAAAATTTAGGCTTTATATGTCAAAAACAAAAATTAACTTAATCCACCATTCCAGTGCTTAGAGAACAACTCAATATTTTTTTTTACGAAAGAAAGAGAAAGAGAAGGGTGGGGGAGAGAGAACAGGAGTCTTGCTCTATTGCCCAGGCTGAAATGCAATATAAAAATAGGTATTAAAAACATTTTTATGCCGATAATTGTGCTTAACAGCGGAGACAGGAAGGAATACAGGAAGAAAATAACAAACAAACAGCCAACCAACCAATATTTCATTTAAGTCTGTGAAATGCTATGCAAATGCTGAAGAGTGATTTACTTCCAATTATGTGGTCACTTTCAAAATAGGTGTAATGTGATACTGAGAAAAATGTATGTTCTGTGGATCTGGGGTGAAGAATTCTATAAATATTCACTGAGTTTATTTGTTCCAGGTCTGAGTTCTAATCATAGATGTCCCTGTTAATTTTCTATCTCGTTGATCCATCAAATATTAACAATGTAGTGTCAAAGTCTCCCGCTATTATTGTGTGGGAGTCCAAGTCTCTTTATAAGTCATTAAGAACTTGTCTTATATATCTGGGTGTTCCTACATTGGGGGCATATATATATATATTTTTTTCCCAATCTATGCCTTTTATTTTTATTTATTTATTTTTTTAAATTTTTTATTGGATTATAGGTTTTGGGGTACATGAGCAGAGCATGCAAGACAGTTGCGTAGGTACACACATGGCAGTGTGCTTTGCTTTTCTTCTCCCCTTCACCCACATTTGGCATTTCTCCCCAGGCTATCCCTCCCCACCTCCCCCTCCCACTGGCCCTCCCCTTTTCCCCCCAACAGACCCCAGTGTTTAGTACTCCCCTTTCTGTGTCCATGTGTTCTCATTTTTCATCACCCACCTATGAGTGAGAATATGCGGTGTTTCATTTTCTGTTCTTGTGTCAGTTTGCTGAGGATGATGTTCTCCAGATTCATCCATGTCCCTACAAACGACACGAACTCATCATTTCTGATTGCTGCATAATATTCCATGGTGTATATGTGCCACATTTTTCCAATCCAGTCTATTATCAATGGGCATTTGGGTTGATTCCAGGTCTTTGCTATTGTAAACAGTGCTGCAATGAACATTCGTGTACATGTGTCCTTATAGTAGAACGATTTATAGTCTTTTGGATATATACCCAGTAATGGGATTGCTGGGTCAAATGGAATTTCTATTTCTAAGGCCTTGAGGAATCGCCACACTGTCTTCCACAATGGTTGAACTAATTTACACTCCCACCAACAGTGTAAAAGTGTTCCTTTTTCTCCACATCCTCTCCAGCATCTGTTGTCTCCAGATTTTTTAATGATCGCCATTCTAACTGGCGTGAGATGGTATCTCAATGTGGTTTTGATTTGCATCTCTCTGATGACCAGTGACGATGAGCATTTTTTCATATGATTGTTGGCCTCATATATGTCTTCTTTCGTAAAGGGGGGCACATATATTTATGATCATTGCCTCCTGCTGTTGTATTGATCCTTTTACCATTATGTAATGTCCTTCTTTGTTTCTTTTAGCCTTTGTTACTATTAAAGTCTATTTTGTCAGAGACAAAAGTTGCAACTCCTGTTTTTTTTAAAAAAAATATTTTTATATATATTCTTCCAGACTCTTCTAGTATTAGATAGAAAAATCTCACCAGGCTATTATAACAGTATTTCATAATCTGCTATTGCCATTTGAGGCCACCTTTCCAATCATCCTCATAACTGTATTCTGTGGTCTTGAGTGCCCACAGAAATTTGTACTACACCTATGTTCTTTATACTACAGTCTGGAATATTTGTTACCTATACAAATAAGAAATTCTACCACTGGATATTCTTACAGTGTGTTCCGAAGACATGTATGTGACACATTTTGTGGGCATTTTCCTTTGCATTCAAATATTCCAGAATGATTCTTTTGCTTCTTAGCATCTTTGGGGGTTAGGTAGCAACCTTGTTATCCAGATTGCTCATTTATATGGTGATAGTTTGATATTTATAATCTAAACTGAATATGTCAAAAATGCATTTCACGTTGCTGGTCTCTTGACCTATGATTGGGAGCTAAATATTTACTCACCAATTGTATTTGCTGATAATACTTTTGAGTCAGTAAGTGACTGATTATGTAGCTTTATTTCTCATCATACCTATGAAAAGAATATCCTTTAAGAAGCTACTTCAAATTTTATATTGTTTCTTTCTTTCAATTTGTCTTCTATAATGAGAGATTTTCAAAAAAGTAATTGGTGTTATTTTTTGTAGACATTATTCTCTAAGATGGATCTTTTTGATTTTTAGGAATGTCTCTGGTCTTTTCAAGGTCAGAGCAATTTTTAAATATAATTTTTCTGAATATTATATTTTAGTGTTCTGAGAGATCCTCAGGAGCAAAGATTTCTGAAAACCTTTCTGACGGAAACTGTGGTTCACAATGATTAAAGTCTCCTCCTGATCTGCGATTTTCTTTGAAAGGTTTAAAAGTACACTGTTCCTCCCCTGACTGTGTTTCTTAGAGAAATTCTTGCACATCTGTGCAGAAAGTATGTACCAAAGTGTTCATTTTGTCATTATCAGTGATAGCAATAAAATGGTGTCTAAATGTTCCATCAATGGGAAAAGAGATAAGTAAATTAGGTATATTTGTATATGGAATGAACTACATAGCTACATCCATCACCATGGGTGAATCTCAAAACTGCAAAGCAAAAATTCCTGGATGATAAATATGGTAAGATAACATTTATACAAAGTTTTAAATCATGCAAAATGTGTCTGTTTGGATAAGCTAAGTAATGCTGCCTTAACACTCCCAAATCTCAGTTACTTAATGCCATGATACGTTTAGTACAGATTATCTGGAGGCCTCTGTTCATGGGTCACTCAGTCTCAGGCTGATATAGGTTTCATCTTCTCACATGTTTCACTGATCACTCAACCAGTGGGAAGCAGATAAAGTGATTTTCATGGTAGCTTTTAAAGCTTCTGCTGGAAGTGACACATTTCATTTTTACTCATATTTCATTGTCCAAAGCAAATCACACAGTAAGGTTGAACTTTAATAGGACTGGGGAGTTTAATTTTTCCATGTAATTTGAGGGGAAATCACTCCAAATATTTGTTAAATAATTCAAATAACTACCAGACTAAATAACACTCTACAGTTCATATGGACATATATGAATGCAATAAAAGTATATTTACACAAAGTTCAAATTAGCAATACCCCTGTGGAAGAAAGAAAGGAAGAGAGTGGAATGGGATGAGAATGCTGGACAACTGCTGTTTGCTATTTCAGTTAACTCTTCCCTTTCCCATTCTACTCTTTACCTGGGGCATGTTGAACACTGTACAAACTGTATCAATGTGTTTTCCATGTTCTCTGGCTTCAGGTTGGGTTTACATAATGAGAAAATGAGATTAGGGAGAAGAAGGGAAATACTATCCTGGCATCTTCTCTGTGAAATCATCTCAAACAGACTATGTCCCTTGACTAGATGTCTCTGCAGCTCTCAATGTGGCTAATTCTATAAAAGACTTCTTTGGAGTCCAGGCATCTTTCTCTCTCCTATGCCTTTGTGCGTAGGTGTTAATATATAAGTTGCTACCAGCCCCAAGATTCTGCACTATCCATTGTGGTTCTCTTATACCCACATCTTTGTAAATAGTCCCCTTTTCCAAAAACTCTTCTGGAATGATCCTATACTGAGTGTGTCACTGTGTTTCTTATTGGGGACCAGATGGATTAAACAAGGGACTTCACTTGTATCCATAGTAATTTATTTTATATGCTGGGTTGTGGGCACATCAGCATAAATTATAATAGTCTCTATGCTTTTCGTAGGTACATAATATTTAGTGATTAAAAATAAGCTGAAATAACGTGGAAAATAGTGTAAACATCATATTCCATGCTTCTAAAAAAACCCTCTGGAATGCCACTTTTACAAAATGTAGTGTACTGATAGTTACATGGTAATTAAAATTCATTTCTGTTCCTGTTACCTTTGTGACTTTTCTAGATTTACAAGTCTTCAACATTGAACATATTAATTTTTTGAATTTAAAATGTTATTTGATGATGTTACTGACTGAAACAACTTTGAATTCTATTAGAAAAGAGATATGTAATTTGATCTCAGTTTCATAATAAAAATGTGCCATAAGGATTCTATTAAGTGATCTACAAGTTGTTTCTGGTTCATCTGTAAAATATGCAGTACTCAGCACACATAAAACTCAGGGCTGGTAGCTATCCCTTATGTATGCCTATGTGACTCTTCTCCCACAAGTTGAGTTATATATGCTTATCAAGAATCATTTGTATAATTTGAAGTCAAGTAATGTAATGCCCCCAGTTTTGTTCTTCAAGGCTATAGTAAGCAAAACAGCATGGTGCTGATATAAAAATAGACACATATAAATCAATGGATAAAGAACCCAGAAATAAAGCCACATATTAGGAGGAAGGCAGGATGACTGATTAGGCACAGCCAGGAGAAATATTGCTCACCAAAGGTCTGAGACATCAGGAAGACTGGCATACTCTGAGCAGATCTTCAGAGGGAAGGCACTGAGAGTGGATGAAGGGAAGATGCAGACAATGGGTGAAGAGGGAGGAAGCTGGGAACCCTGTGTGGGGCTGCCAAACACTGGGACCCACTCCAGGCCCCAAGTGGCTCCTGGGGAAAGAGTGAGTTGAACAGGTGAGGACTGGCCCACTCTCACCACAGACCTCCAGAATCCTAGCAGCAGGAGACCTTATGACTTCCATGGACACTTGGGCTGACAAGAAGAGCAAATTGGAAAGGTGGCAAGGGCAGGACTCTAGCCCTTGCCAAACCAGCAGAGGGTTTGGCAAGGGAATAGCTGCATTGGAGCACAAGGATACCCATCCTCCAAGGCTTGCCAAGCTCCTCTAGGTAGCTTTAGCCTGGACGGAACAGGGTAATCTTGCCTTTAGGACCGGGCCAATCCAGTCTGAGCATGCCCTCATCTGCTGACCTATCCCAGGGGCCCAGCCAGAGGCCACCCTCTTGCAGTGCAGTCTCAGATGTCCTACTAAGGTGCTTCTCAGGGGCCCTCATTATAGCTCCCTCTCTGACAGACCATGATTAATCATCAGAGAGCTCCAGGAGCCCACCTGGAACCTCCCCCAACTGCAGTCTCTACCTGCTGCTCTGTTGGCAAGAATGTGCTCATGAACCCACTCCCCATTGCTTTGCCAGCACATGCATGTGGGTGGACCTTGCCTCCCTTCTCATGATAGTGCACATCCACAAACACCTCACCACCCCACTGCTTCCTGGTAAGTAAGCACACCCGGCTGCCCTACCCACCCTCAATGGCACACTGCCACCACTGAGGTGTGGGCAGCCCCCTGTGCTGCCACTACTATTTGACACAAGTGTATGCACAGATGATGGAACCAGACCCCTGCAACAGCTGGTGTTATGCCCAGCTGCGTTGCATCTGCTGCTGGTGCAAGATCGTACACAGACACTGGCAACCCTATAACCACCCTGTCCCTGCTGCCGGTCCACGGCCTCCTTCATATTGGCACTCTGCTGTGCTGCTGTGGCTGCTGGCATGTGCAAGTGAGCATGTTACCACTGCCACTGCCCCTATGAAGCACTTAGGCCAGCACGCCCCACCATAGTGTTGGGGCCAGTGATCATAACACTTTGGCCCCATCCAGCGCATCTGGTTCCTAACATCTAGAGATCAGAGATCAAATTCAGGGGTCCAATACCAGTTCCCAAGAGTTACAGAACACAGCCCAGGAGTGCTGAGGAGAACTTTGGCACCCTGAAATCTTCCAGAATAATGGAAGATTTCAGGGTGCCAAAGCTCACAATCAAACCACCAAAGGCATAAAAGATAAATCTTTTTTAAAAAAAACCCACCCAAAGGACAGCAACTTCAAGGATTAAAGGAACATCAGTGGACACAGATGAGAAAGAATGAGCACACGAACTCCAATAACTCAAAATGCCAGGCCAAAAGAAGAAAGGTCATTAAAAAAAAACTGATCTGATAGAGTTGAAAAACACAGTAGAAGAATTTAATAATATAACTGCAATTATTAACAGCAAGTGGAGGAAAGAATCTCAGAGCTTGAAGATTGGCTTTCCAACTTAACTAAGCCTCACAAAAATGTCTTAAAAAATGAAAAAGAATGAACAAAACATCTGAAAAATATAGAATTGTAAAGATACCAAATCTATGACTCACTGGCATCCCTGAAAGAGAAGGAGAGAAAGCAAACAATTTGGAAAATATATTTGAAGATATTGTCCATGAAAATTTCCCCAACATCTCTAGGGAGTCCAACATGTAAAATCAGAAAAAGCAGAGAACCACTGCAAGATACTATACAAGATGACCATCCTCAAGACACATAGTCATCAGATTGCCCAAGGCTGACATGAAAGAAAAAAATATTAAAGACAACTAGGGAGAAGGGGTAGGTCACTACAAAGGGAACTGAATCAGGCTAAAAGACATTTCAGCAGAAATACTACAAGTCAGAAGAAATTGGGGGCCTATATTCAGCATTGTTAAAAAAAATAAACTCCAACTAATGTCCAGCCAAACTAAGCTTCGTAAGTGAAGGTGATATAAGATCCTTTTCAGACAAACCAATGCTAAGGGAATTTGTTGCCACCAGATGTGTCTTACTGGAGATCCTTAAGAGAGTGCCAAATAATGAAGGAAAAAGCCATTACCACCCACCACAAAAACACACTTAAGCACAAGACTGTTGACTTATAAAGCGACTACACAGTGAAGTCTGCATAATAACCGGCTAACAACACAATGACAGGATCAAATCTACACATATCAACATTAACTTTGAGTGTAAAAGGGCTGAATACCCCAATTAAAAGGCACAGAGCAGCAAGTTGGATTAAGAAGCATGCTGTATTCATGAGATCCATCTTACCTGCAATGACATCCATGGGCTCAAAGTAAAGGGATGGAGAGAAATCTAAAAGGAAAATGGGAAACACAGAAAAGCAGGGCTTGCCATTCTAGTTTCTGGGAAAAAAAAAAAAACCAGACTTTAAATCAACAATAGCCAAAAGAGACAAAGACGGGCATTACATAACGGTAAAGGGTTCAATTCAACAAGAAGACTTAACCATGCTAAATATATATGCACCCGACACAGGAGCACCCAGATTCATAAAAAAATTCTCAGAGACATATCAAGAGACTTAGGTGGCCACACAATGATAGCGGGAATATTTAACACTCCACAGATAACATTAGACAGATCAACAAGGCAGAAAACTAACAAAGACATTTAGCACCCGAACTTGATGCTTGACCAAATGAACCTAATAGACACTGACAAAACATTCCACCCCCAAATAACAGAATATACATTCTCATGTGCACATGGCACATACTCTAAAATTGACCACACAATTGGCCATAAACAATCCTCAGCAAGTTCCAAAGAACCAAAATCATACCAACCACACTTTAAGAACACAATGTAATAAAAATAGAAATCACTAATACTAAGAAGATCTCTCATAATCATATAACTACATAGACATTAAACAACCTGTTCCTTAATGACTTCTAGGTAAACAATGAAATGAAGGCAGAAATCAAGAAATTCTTTGAAACAAATGGAAGAAAAGTACAACATACCAGAATCTCTGGGACACAGCTAAAGCAATGTTAAGAAGAAACTTTACAGTGTTAAACACCCACATCAAAAAGTTAGAAAGGTCTCGAATTAACATCCTTATATCACACCTTGAAGAACTAGAAACATAAAAAGTTAATAAAATAAAAAGTTAAGTTAAAAAAAGGAAAACACAAAAAGCAAAAGTAAACCAACCCCAAAGCTAGCAAAAGCAGTAAGAGCTGAAATGAATAAAATTGATATCCAAAAGAGCATACAAAGGATCAACAAATCCAGAGGTTGATTCTTTGAAAGAGTAAATAAGATCGGTAGCCTGCTAGCTAGATTAATAAAGAAAAAAAACCCAGATAATCCAAATAAACACAATTAGTAATGACAAAGGAGATGTTATCACCAATTCCAGAGGGGGAAAAAACCAATAGACTCTTATGAATACCTCTATGCACACAAACTGGAATATCCTCAAGAAATGGATAAATTCCTGGAACCATTTAACCTCACAAGATTAAACCAGAAAGAAATAAAAACCCTGAACAAACCAATAATGAGTTCTGGAATTGAATCAGCAATAAATACCTAAGAACCAGAGAAAGTCCAGGTCCAGACAGATGCACAGCTGAATTCTACCAGATGTATAAAGATGAACTGGTATAATTCCTACTGAAAGAATTCAAATAAATTAAGGAGGAGAGACTCCTCCCTAACTCATTCTATGAGGCCAGCATTATCCTAATAGTAAACCCTGGCAGAGACACAACAAAAAAGAAAACTTCAGGCCAATATCCTTGATGAACATAGCTGCAAAAATCCTTAACAAAGTACTAGCAAACTGAATCCAGCAGCGCATCACAAAAGTAATCTACCATAATCGAATAGGTTTTATACTTGGATGCAACATTGGCTGCAAATCAACAAATGTGATTCATCACATAAACGAACAGAAACAAAAAACACATGATCATCTCCATAAATGCAGGAAAGACTTTTGATTATATTCAACATCCTTTCATGTTAAAAACCCTCAGCACAGTAGGCATTGAAGGAACATACCTCCAAATAATAGAGCCATCTATGACAAACCCACAGTCAATGTCATACTGAATGGGCAAAAGCTGAAAGCGCTCCTCTTGAGAACTGAAACAATATAAGAATGCTCCGTTTTACTACTCCTATTCAACATAGTACTGGAAGTCTTAGCCATAGCAATTAGGCAAGAGAAAAAAATAAAAGGCATCCAAATAGGGATTGAGGAAGTCAAACTATCTCTGCTGGCAGATGATATGATTTTATACCCAGAAAACCTCATATTCTCTGTCCAAAGGCTCCTTGATATGATAAACAACTTCAGGAAAGTTTCAGGATACAAAACCACTGTACAAGAATCAGTAGCATTTCTATACACCAACAATGTCCAAGCTGACTGCCAAATCAAGAACACATTCCTAATCACAGTAACCAAACAAAAAATACCTAGGAATATGGAGAACCAGGGAGGTTAATGATCTCTACAAAGAGAGCTATAAAGCACTGCCAAAAGAACTCATAGATGACACAAACAAATGCAAAAACATTCCATGTTCATGGATAGGAATAATCAGTATTGTTAAAATAACCATACTGCCCTAAGAAACTACCAATGACATTCTTTACAGAATTAAAGAACCTATTTTAAAATTCAATGAAACCAAAATTGAGCCTGAATAGTGAAAGCAATTATAAGCAAAAGACCAAAGCTAGAGGCATCACATTACTGGACTTCAAGCTATACTACAAGACTACAGCTACCAACATAGCATGATACTGGCACAAAAACCAACACATAGATCAATGTAATAGAATAGAAAACCCCAGAAATAGAGCCTCACACCTACAGCCATCTGGTCTTTCACAAAGTCAACAAAAATAAGCAATGGGAAATGATGCCCTGTTCAATTAATGGGGCTGGGATAACTGGTTAGCCATTTGCAGAAGATTGAGATTGGATCTTTTCTTTACACCATATTCAAAAATCAACCTGAGATGAATTAATGGCAAAATGTGAAACCTAAAACTATTTTTAAAAAAAAACACTGAAGAAGACCTAGGAAATGTCATTCTGAACATAAGTCCTGACAAAGATTTCAGGATAAAGATGCCAAAAGCAATTGCAACAAAAACAAATATTGACACGTGGGACCTAATTAAATTAAAGCGCTTCTGCACAGCAAAAAACCATCAACAGTGTAAACAAACCAACCACAGAATGGGAGAAAATATTTGCAAATTATTCATCCGACAAATGTCTAATATCCAGAATTTATAAGAAACTTAAATAAGCAAGCAAAACACAACCCCATCACAAAGTCGGAAAAGCACATTAACACACACTTTTCAAAAAGAAGACAAACTCACAATCATTTGAAAAAAAATGCTCAACATTACTAATCATTAGAGAAAGGCAAATCAAAATTACAATGTGATACAATCAAACCAGTCAGAATTACTATTATTAATAACTCAAAAAAATAACAGATGCTGACGAGGTTGCAGAGAAAAGAGAATGCTTATACACTGTTGATGGGAATGTAAATTAGTTCAATCACTGTGGAAAGCAGTTCAAGATTTCTCAAAGAACTTAAAACAGAGCTACCATTCGACCCAGTAATCCCTTTTTGGGGTATATATCCAAAGTAAAAATAAGTCATTTTACCATAAATACACATGCATACATATGTTAATTGCAGAACTATTCACAGTAGTAAAGACATGGAATTATCCTAAATGCCTATAAACAGCAAACTGGATAGAAAATGTGACATATATATACCATGGAATACTATGCAGCCATAAAAAAGAATGAGATTGCTTTCTTGGCAGCAACATGGATAGATCTGGAGGCCATTATCCTAATAGGAAAACTAAATACTACATGTTCTCACTTATAAGTGGGAGCTAAACGCTGAGTACACATGGACACAGAAGAAAAACAATAGACACTGGGGTCTACTTGAGAGTGGAGGCTTAGAGGAGGGTTTGAGGAATGAAAAACTACCTATTGGGTACTAGTCTCAGTGCCTGGGTGACAAAATAATCTGTACACCAAATCCCCATGACATGCAATTTACCTATATATGAATTTTCTTACATGAAGTAGTTTTTCAGCCTCTCCCCAACCCCTCCACACTCTAGTAGTTCACACTGTCTGTTATTCCCATTTTTGTGCCTATGTGTATCCATGTGTACTCCCACTTATAAGTAAGAAAATGCAGTATTTGGTATTCTGTTCTTGCATGAATTTGCTTAGGATAATGGCCATTAGCAGCATCCATGTTGCTGTAATGAATGTAATTCCTCTTTTTTTTTTACAACTGTGTAGTATTCCATGGTATATATGTACCACATTTCCTTATCTGATTCACTGTCAATGGGTATTTAGGTTGATTTTATGTCTTTGCTATTGTGAATAGTAACTTATGAATACATGTGTCTTTTTGGTAGAATGATTTATTTTCCTCTGGGTATATACCCAATAATGAAATTGCTCAGTCAAATGGCAATTCTGTTTTAAGTTTGTTGAGAAATCTTTACACTGCTTTCCAAAGTGATTGAGCTAATTTACATTCCCACCAACAGTGTATAAGCATTCCCTTTTCTCCATGAACTTGCCAACATCTGCTATTTTTCGTGTTTTTAATAACCATTCTGACTGGTGTGAGGTAGCAGCTCATTGTGGTTTGAATTTGCATCTCTCTGATGATTACTGTTGTTGAACATTTTTTTCATATGTTTCTTGGCCACTTGTATGTCTTCTTTTGAGAAGTGTCTGTTTATGCACTTTGCCCACTTTCTAATGGGGTGTTTTTTGCTTGCTAATTTGTCTAAGTTTCTTACAGATTCCAGATATTAGACCTTCACTGGATGTATAGTTTGCTAACATTTTCTCCTATGCTGTAGGTTGTGTGTTTGCTTTGTTGATAGTTTCTTTTGCTGTGCAGAAGCTACTTGGTTTAATTAGGTCCCAGTTGTTAATTTTTGTTTTTGTTTCAATTGCTTTTGAGGTCTTACCATAAATTCTTTGCTGAGGCTGATGTCCAGAATGGTATTTCTTTTTGTTTGTTTTTTGGGACAGAGTCTTGCCCTTTCACTCAGACTGGAGTGCAGTGGTGCAATCTCAACTCACTGCAACCTCCCCTCCTGGATTTAAGTGATTCTTGTGCCTCAGCCTCCCGAGTAGCAGGGATCACAGGAGTGTACCACCATGCCCTGCTAATTTTTGTATTTTTAGTAGAGACAGGGTTTTGCCATGTTGGCCAGGCTGGTCTTGAACTCCTGGCCTCAAGTGATCTGTCTGCCTTGGTCTTCCAGTGTTCTGGAATTACAGGTGTGATTCACTGCATCCAGCCCAGTATGGTATTTATTAGATGTATTAGTCCATTCTTACATTGACATAAAGGAATACCTGGGACTGGGTAATTTATACAGAAAAAATATTTAATTGGCTCACAGTTCTGCAGGCTGTACAGGAAGCATGATGCTGCCATACACTGAGCTTCTGGAGGGACCTGAGTAAGCTTATAATCATGGGATAAGGTGACAGCATAGCAGGCATTCCTTACATGGCAGGACCAAGAGCAAGAGAGAGAGTGGGCAGGGCAGTGCTACACACTTTTAAACAACCAGATGTCACAATAAAACACTCACTATCATGAGGACAGTGCCAACAGGGTGGTGCTAAACCATTCATGAGAAACATTTCCATGATCCAATCACCTTCCACCAAGCTCCACCGCCAACATTGGAGATGACAATTCGACATGAGATTTGGGCAGGGACACATATTCAAACTATATCACTAGGTTTTCTTCTAGGATTTTTACAGTTTGTGGTCTTACATTTAAATCTCTTATCCATCTTGAGTTACATTTTATACATGATGAAAAGTAGGGGGTCTGGTTTCATTCTTCGGCATATGGCTAGAGAATAAGTATAAAAAAGAGAAAATATTAACTGATGTTCATGAGGATGCAGAGAAGAAAAAACTCCTACGCACTGTTGGTGGTAATATAAAGTAATAAAACCTCCATGAAAAACAGTATGAAGATTTCTCAAAGAACTAAATGTAGAACTACCATTCACTCCAACAATCACACTACTGGGCATCTGCCCAAAACAAAAGAAATCATTAAATAATAAAGATACCTGTACCTGTATGTTTATCACAGTACTATTTACTATTGCAAAGGTGTGGAATCAACCAAAATGTTCATCAATTGATGACAAAATAAAGAAAATATTATACATATATATATAATTGAATACCATTCAGTCATAAAAAGAGTAAAATCAAGTCATTTTCAGCAACATAGATGAAACAGAGGCCATTATATCAAGTGAAACAGTCAGACAAAGAAAAATAAATACTGCATGTTCCCACTTATAAATGGAAGGTAAATACTGTGTACACATGGATGTAGAGTGTGAAATGATAAACAATGGAGACTTGGAAGAGTGTGGGAGTGGGAGGAGGGTAGATGATGATAAATTCCTTGATGGGTACAATATACATTATTCTGATGATAGATACCCTAAAAGTCCTGACTTCACCACTACACAATCTATGCATGTAACAAATTTACACTTGTATTCCATAAATTTATACAAAAAAGAGAATAATTTATATCTGTACACAAACCTTTTAACATGTTAAAGTTTGAAATTATAATTATTTACTTAATTAAATATGATGGAAATCAGTGAGATATAACTGTAAAAACAGAAGTTCTTTTTCTTTTTTTAAATAAATTTATTTATTATACTTTAAGTCCTGGGGTACATGTGGTGCAGATCACGCAGGTTTGTTACATAGGTATACACGTGCCATGGGGGTGGTTTGTTGCATCCATCGCCCCATCATCTACATTACAGAGGTTCTTTTTCTCATAGGAAAGCTCAGTTAAAAGCTGCGAAAGACACAAGGTGAGTGTCTTTTCAAAATTCTGTATTAATTATATGCGGAAGGAAAATAAAATGTTGGAAAAAACAATTAGAAAAAAATCAAAGATTTTCTCGGATTTTTCAGCAAGTGTCTTTTAAATTTATTGTTCCCATTCAAATAAATGTAACCAGAATTTACAATGTGTTTGCTATGAGTGAGCATTTCATAAGAAAGATCAACAGAGATCCAATCATTGGATGTATCTCCAAGAGAAGATCTTGGCTTCACATCATAAGACTGCCAAAGAATTGTTCTCTTTGAAGTTTTAGGTTAAGAATATAGGGAAAATACAACATTCTAAAGAAAAACCACTAAAGAAAACCTAAATAAATGGAGATATGTATATGCATGGATAGGAAGACTCAATATTGTCAATATGTTAGTTATTCCTAACTTGATATATAGATTCAATACCATCCCAGTCAAAGTCTTGGGAAGTTATTTTGTGGATATTAACAAACTTATTCTAAAATGTATATGGAAAGGCAAAAGACAATAACAGTTAACATAATATTGAAGAAGAACAAATTAAAGTAAAACTTTACTTACTACAAAGCCACAGTAACTAAGAGTGTGGAATTGGTGTTAGGATAGAAAATTGATCAATGGAACAGAATAGAGAGCCCAGAAATAGACCCACATATACACTCAACAGACATTTGACAAAGAAGCAAAGGCATACAATGGGGAAAAGATAGTCTTTTCAACAAATGTTGTAGGAATAACTGGACATCCACATGCAAAAACTGAATCTAGGTCCAAACCTTGCACCCTTCACAAAAATTAACTAGAAATGGATCACAGATCCGAATGTAAAATAGAAAACTATTAGACTCCTAGAAAATAACGTAAGAGAAAATGTGGCGAACCTTGGGTTTGGAGGTGACTTTTTTGACATGTCACCTATGGCATGATCCATGACAGAAAGAATTGATAAACTGAACCTCATTCAAATTAAAAGTTTATGCTTTTTGAGACACACTGTCAAGGGAATGAAAATAAAAACCACAGAATTGGAGAAAATATTTGCCAAACAAATATCTGCTAGGTAACTGTTATCCAAAACATACCAAGCTCTTTTAAACTCAAAAATAGAAAACAACCCAATTTAAGAGATTAGCCAATGACTTTAGCAGACACTTTACCAAAGAAGATCTACAGATGGCAAATAAGTATATGAAAAGATGCTTTACATCTGACGTTATCAAGGAAATCCAAATTGAAACAACAAAGAGATATTACTACACACCTATCAGGATGGCCAAAACGCAGAACGCTAACCACAATAAATCCTGGTGAAGAGGGGTAGCAAATGAAGCTCTCTTTCATTGCTGGTAGAAATGCAAAATGGCACAATTACTTTGGAAGACAGTTTGGCAGTTTCTTACAAAACTAGACATACTCTTACCATATGATCCAGCAATCCCATGCCTTGGTATTTACCCAAAGGAACTAAAAAATTGTGTCTACACAGAAACCTGCACATGGATGTTTACAGCAGCTAAATTCATAATTGCAAAACTTGGAAGCAACCAAGATGTCCTTCAGTATGTGAATGGATACATGAACTTTGGTATATTCAGATAATGGAATATTATTAAGCGTTAAAATAAAATGAGCTATGAAGCCATGAAAACACATTGAGAAAATGGAAATGCATATTAATTAGAGAAAAATACCCAATCTGAAAGGCTTCATACTGTTAGATTCTGACTATATGACATTCCGGGAAAAGCAAAACTATGGAGACAGTAAAAAGCTTAATGTTTTCATGGGGTTAGTTGGGAAGTAAGGATGAAAAAATGAGGCACACGGGATTGTTAGGGCAGTGAAACTATTCTGTATAGTACAATAACAATGGTGGATACATGTCAATATATATTTGTTCAAACCCATACAATGTACGACACCGAGAGTGAACCCTAATATAAACTATAGACTTGTGGAGACGATGTGCCCGTGTAGCTTCATTGTAGCAAATCTACCACTCTGGTGCGATGTTAATAAGGGGGGAAGGTATGCATGTGTAAAGGAAAAGTGTATATATGAAATCTCTGTACCTTCCATTCAATTTTGCTGTGAACCTGAAACTGCTCTAAAAATAAAGTTTGTTCAAATATTTATTATAATTTCTGATTCTTGTTTTAATGGACTTCTTGTGCTAACTTATTAAACAAGAAGTCTTCCATTTGCATGAAAAAAGGCTGAGAGGAAATAAATCAATATTTAAAATAATCGAATCCCTAGATGGTTGTAATATTGTGAAATATAGATTAAGTCTCGCTTATCTAAAAGGCTTGGGACAAGAAATGTTTGGATTTCATATTTTTTAGGTTTTTGGAGTATTTACTTTATACCAGTATTTAGTTTACATCAGTTAAGCAACCCAAATCTGAAAATCCAAAATGCTCCAATGAATATTTTCGTTGAGCATCAAGTCATTATTCAAAATTTCAGATTTTGGAGCATTTTAGATTTAGGATGTTCAACCTGTATGTATTTGGTCTTCATCTCAGCTTTCTAGTAAATAGCTCCTACAGTCCTTGGAGTCTCTGGAGTAATAAGAGTGTCTTTTGTATGCTAATGAGATGACTGGTGGCTGGGGGTCCCTAAAGAGCTTCAGGATGGGGGCGGGTCACCAGAAAGACCAAGGCATGATTACAGAGTTGGAACTTTCCTTATTTCCAGGAGGGGAGGGGCTGAAGCTTGAATTGATCATTAATGTCCAATGATGTAATCAATCATGCCTCAGTAATGAATCCTCCATAAAAACCCAAAGGGACAGGGTTAGGAGGAGCTTTCCAGATTACTGAACATGTGGAAGTTCCTGGAGGGTTGTGTACCCAGAGGGAGCATGGAAGCTCCTCACTCCTTACCACATGCTTTGCCCTAGGCATCTCTCTTCCATCTATCTGGCTGTTCATCCGTATCCTTTATAAAATCCTTAATAATAAACAGGTAAATGTAAATAAAGAAATTTCCCTGAGTTCTATAAGCCACTCTAGAAAATTATTCCAGCCTGAGGAGGCGGTTGTGGTAACTCCAATTTACAGAAGCACAGGCCATAGCCTGGGGTTTACGATTGGCATTTGAAGTGGGAAGCAGTCTTATAGGATTAAGCTTTCAACCTGTGGAGTGTGATGCTATGCTATTTCAAGGTAGATAGTCTCAGTGTCAAATGCTGAATTACAGGGCACAGAGCTGGTGTTCACTGCAGAATTGGTTGCTGATGGGAAGAAATTTCCACATATTTCAGTGATCAGATGTGAAGTGTTGTGCTCAGCGAGTCTATGATAGTAGAAAAAAAACATTGCCTTTGGTTTTTCCTATATCTTTTATTCATGGTATATTGCAGTTGAATTTGTATTTTCTTTACATATTTTTCAATTTTTCAATTTTTATAATAAATGTTTATATTTTAAAAGGTTATCTAAAAACCCTTGCATATAACATAGAAGAGTAAAAGTAGTTTAGACTACAGGGTAATTCCTTAGTATTCATCTCAAAAACCTATTATTCTGACAGTTGCAATATTAACCTATATCTGAAATTAGTGTCCTGTTCTGGTGTTACTACTTTGATAACTCTGCAGGTTTTTGGTTTGTTGTTTTGTTCCTTTGCCTGGAGGAAATAGCTGCCTGGAGTTCCTTTCTGTTGCTCATATGTTGTATTATGGATTCTAGAGAATTTTATGTCTTCTTGTAAGTATGGCAAAAATTGCCTGCTTGTTGTAAATATCAATTTATTGGGAGACAGTCATAGTGCTGGGTTTAGGGACTGTCTATAAATCCACTCCTTCCTCTTTTGCCTGAAGATATACTTGGGAATACAGTGTTTCATCACTTAAGAAATTTTCCATAAAATATCAGCAATAAGTAAGGGAAGGAAAAAGTACACCTTAGTGAAATGTATTGAGTATAATTATGTAAGTGTACTACAGAAATTGAACTTGGGAGAGAAAAGAGCAGAGATTTTACAAGATGCTCCAAGGGAAATAGAAAAATGTCACATTTTAGTGGCAGACAGAAAATTAGAAATAAAATGTTTGGAAACTGTATCAACCAAGGGGTGCAACTTTTAAGAATCTATTTGTTTCTAATAAAATACCAGTCAGTGCCAGAATGAAGTTAGGCCTTTCCCCAATTACCTTCTCCTTGGTTGGCTTGTACTAGTTGGATCCCATTGGCTACCAACTTGCAATACACATTTCTAGCACAATGATTCATGTAATGAGAACAGTCATGTGTTATTCTATTGCTGAAAGTAAACTTCGGTGCCCCCATCTCAGTTTACTTCTTCTCTTGAGTACTTAGTGTGTCAAGTTGTGCACTGAATTTTGGAATGTACAGTCTAAAAGAGAGGATTCACATATACACAAACAATGCTAAGCTCGAGCAAGCTGTGATAGACAATAGAAGGACAAAGTAATGCTAAAACATGAGGGACAGCAGTTTGAAGGATGGAGAGGAAGACAGTGGTATCTGAGGTGAGCTAAGAAGGGTGATTAGCACTCACGGTCTTGTGGGATGCCCATTCTGCTCAGCATTGTGGCTTCCTGAGGTGGCAAAGTGATGAATCCAGGAAGTGGGGTGAAGGCTTGTTTATTTCACCAGACTAAAAGGTTTAATTTTTGAATCAAGGTTGGAGCTCATGAGAGCTGTGCTTTAAGAGGGATGTTCTGACCTTGAGAGTGGAATGCATTGAGGAAAGGACAAGTCTGGAGAACTCACCCTTTTCTGTCAACCCTCCATCCCTATCACTCCTGGCCACAAATGCCTCCATTTATTATACTCTCCAAATGAGTCAAAAGATAATACCACTTAAATCTGCTATATCTAGCACTGACTTTTTATTAGGTGCTCACATTAGGACATTCATCAGATTCCCATTTACCCAGATACTGTGGGTTCAAGAGGAAAGTGCAATCATGTCGTCTTAAAAGTATATCAGAAAGACCAAAGTTTCTGGTTCTATCCTTCATCTTCCTTCTTTAAAAATTCATGAAGAATAAAGAATTATTGAAAGTACAGTATATATGGGTTTTCTGATTATGGAGTTATCTACTTTAAAAAAATCAGAATAGTTTTTTTTGGGGTGGGACATATGTAGTTAACTATTATTAGTATTAACTGGGTTGAACAAGGGGGTGGAAAACCCAAAGAGACAGATAATGAAAAATCTTCATTATTCAACTTTGGTAATCATTCTTAAAACACCTTTCTCATATAACCTGAGAATGTGAAAAGCAAGGTTTGGATTTGCCTTCCTCCATTTAGGAGGAATAAAGTACTATCCTCTACAGCATCTTTCTATATTTTTAAAATATGTAAGATATTGCGACATTTATTTGGAAGTATGTAGTTTATACATACAATTCCAGCCTGCATGACTCAGCAAAGGCAGCCATAATCCTTTAAGATACACAACCCTAGTGACCTGGGAATCTCACTCCCATTCCTCCACAGAAGCTGCAGCAAGACCCACTCATGGATGCCCACTTTCACCACTCCTCTTCAGCATAGTACAGGAAGTCCTAGCCAGAGCAATCAGACAAGAGAAAGAAATAAAGGGCATCCAGATCAATAAAGAGGAAGTCAAACTGTCACCATTTACTGAATATGATCGTTTATCTTGAAAACTGTAAGGACTCCTCCAGAAAGCTCCTAGAACTGATAAAAGAATTCAACAAAGTTTCCAGATACAAGAATAATGTACACAAATTAGTAGTGTTCTATACATCAGCAGCAACCAATTGGAGAATCAAATCAAGAACTCAACCCCTTTTACAATAGCTACAAATGTATGTGTGTGTGTGTGTGTGTGTGTGTGTGTGTGTGTGTGTGTATAGTGCTTAGGAATGTACCTAACCACAAAAGACCTCTACAAGAAAAACTATAAAACACTGCTGAAAGAAATCATAGATGACACAAATAAATTGAAACACATCCCATGTTCATGGATGGGTAGAATCAAAATTGTCAAAATGACCATACTGTCAAAGGCAATCTACAAATTCAGTGCAATTTCCATCAAAATACCAACACCGTTCTTCACAGAATTAGAAAAAAAATTCTAAAATTCATATGGAACCAAAAAAGAGTCTGCACAGCCATGGTTTCTCCATTCTGTTCCATTGGTCTATATATCTGTTTTTATTCCAGTACCATGCTCTTTTTTGTTTCTATAACTTTGTAGGATAATTCGCAGTCAGATAATGTGATTCCTCCAGTTTTGTTCTTTTTGCTTAGGATCCTTGTGGCTATTCTGGGTCTTTTGTGGTTCCATATAAGTTTTAGGATTGTTTTTTCTATTTCTGTGAAGAATATCACTGGTATTTTGATAAGGATAGCATTGAATCTGTTTTGTTTTTGGTAGAATGGGCATTTTAACAATATTGATTCTTCAAATCTATTAATACAAAATATAGTTCCATTTTTTGGTGTTATCTTCAATTTCTTTAAGGTACTGGTATAAAAACATATATATCAACCAATGGAACAGAATGAACCAGAATCAATCCACACACCTACAGTGAACTCATTTTCAACAAAGAAGTCAAGAACATACACTGGGGGAAAAGATAGTCTTTTCAATAAATAGTGATGGGAAAATATTTGTGAACTATGCACCTGACAATGGTCTAATATCCAGCATCTATAAGAAACTTAAATCTGCAAGAGAAAAACAACCCCATTAAAAAGTGGGCAAAGGACACAAATAGAGACTTTACAAAAGAAGACATACATGTAGCCAACAAACATATGATAAAAATCTCAATATTGCTGATAATTAGAGAAAGATAAAACAAAACCACAATTAGATACCATCTCACACCAGTCAGAATGGCTATTATTTAAAAAATTACAAAATAACAGAGGCTGGCAAGGTTGCAGAGAAAAGGGAACACTTACACACTGCTGGTGGGAGTGTAAATTAGTTTAACCATTGTAGAATGCAGTAGGGCAATTTCTCAAATTTCTAAAGCAGAACTACCATGAGTCATTTTGTTTTTCAGTGCTTCAAATGTATTGTTCCACTTTCCCCTGCTTTTCTTCTCTTTATTGTTATACACGTAACAAAACATAAAATTGACTATGTGAATAGCTTTAAAGTGTACAATTCAGTGGTACTTAAAGTGTTCAATTAAGTACATTCACATTGTTGTGCAATAATTACCACTATCTAGTTCCAGAACTTCATGACCTCAAACAGAAACCCCATGCTCATTAAGCACTCCCCGTTCTCCCCTCCCTCAAGCCCCTGGAAACCACTAATCTCCTTACTGTCTCTACAGATTTGCCTATTTTAGATATTCCATATAAACAGAATCATATAATATTTGGTATGTTGTGTTTCTGCTTTTATTATTTTGCAAGAAGTCTATGTCATCCTTATAATCTTCCCCTTGCAAATTAAATGGTTTTTCCCATTTCTGGCTGATTTTACGATTTCCTTTTCAGCACTATTTTTTTTCCTTATAAGAGGCACATTCATTAACTGGCTTCTAAGTGCCATCTTCAGCACTACTTTTAGGCAATTTAATTATTATGTGCCTTGGTATATTTTTCTAAGCATTTCTTTTTCTTGAGATTCTTTTAATTTCCTAGATCTGTGGAATTATATAGTTTTCATCAAATTTGGTGATTTTTGTTCATTTATTCAAATGTTTTTTTCTCTCCTCCCTTTTTTCCTCTTTTGTGATCTCCAAATGCATTAGGCCTCTTGAAGTTGTCTCATAGCTCAATAGTGCCCTATTAATTTCTTTTTCTTTCTGTGATTCACTATGGAAAGTTTCTATTGCTGTATTTTCAAGTTCACTATTCATTTCTTTTGCTTTTAATTTAAACCAATGTATTTTTTCAACTCAGATATTGTAATTTTCATTTGTCAAAGTTCATTTGGGGTCTTTTTATATCTTCCATCTCTGTATTAGACACCATTAAACTTTTATCTTATTTCTTGAACATATGAAATAATTGTAACTGTTTTGATATTCTTTACCTAACTCCATCAATTATATTACTGATGAATTGATTTTTTTCCCATTATCAGTTATATTCTTTTGCCTCTTTGTGTGCCTGCTAATTTTGATCAGATGCTAGACATTGTCAGTTCTACTTTACTGAGTGCTGGGTATTTTTGTATTTCTACAAGTAAATATCTGTGAGCTTTCTTATGGGACACAGTTAACTGGAAATAGTACTATGCTTTGGGTTGTGTTAGTTTCCTAGGACTGTCATTAACAAGTACCACAAACTTCCTGGTTTAAAACATCCAAAGTTTATTTTCCCACAGTTCTGGAGGTTAGACATTTGAAGTCAAGTTCCCGTCAGAGGTGGTTCCTTCTGAGGGTTCTGAGTCAGAATCAGTTCTATACCTCTCTGCTAGCTCTGGTGATGGCCAGCAATATTCCTGGGTTTATAAGTGTATCATTTCTATCTCTACCTCCATCTTCACATGGTGTTCTCCCTCTGTGCCTCTGTCTTCTCCACCTTTTAAAAAGGCGTCAGTAATTCTGAACTAGGTGCCCACACCACTCCACTATGACCTCATCTTAAGTAAGTAATCTGCAAAAATCCTATTTCCAAATAAGGTCACATTCACAGATACAGGGCATTAGGACTTGAGCATATTTTGTGGGTGACACAATTCAAACTGCAATGCTTCTTGCTTTTAAACCTTGTTAGGAAATGTCAGAGCAGTGTTTAGACTGTAGCTAATACTACATCACTCCTAAGCAAAACTATTGGAGTATTCCAATCAATGCTCCACGAATTATAAAATTTTCCACTCTGATGCCATCAGGGATTATGGACATCCCTCTGTGCAACTCTCTCATCTCTGGTATGCTGGCCTCATCTGCCTCCCTTGATTTTCAGCTCCATCTCTTCCACTCATGAAGACTACCAGGCTCCCACTCTGTGCACTGCAGGCTGCAATCTCTCTCCAGGCAGTAAGGTGAGCAATTGGAGGGCTCACCTCATTTGTTTACATCTCTGAGATCACTTTCCTGTACTGTCTGAAGTCTGATAAATTGAAAATGATTGTTCCATGTGTTTTGTCATTTTTTCATCTCTTTCAGATAGGGGTATAAATTTGCTTCCTGTTCTTTTATCTTGGCCAGAAGCAGAAGTCCTATAGTATAAATTTAAAGCTAATATATCTAGGCATGAAAAATGTCCCAACATTGCAAATTTATTCAAATTATAACCAAGATTGAAATACTGTCACACACACACACACACACACACACACACACACACCTTTATACAAGCATATAACCTGGGAAAATATATAGCAAAATAGCAACAATGTGTTCCTTTTGTTGGTGAAATTATGTGATAACTATTTTCTTATTGACTCAGTATTTTTCAACACTTTTTGAAATATGTACAAATTGCCTTATAACTATAAAATGGAAATATTTTAAATATGATTTAGACTACCAAAAATAAACATACATTCTCTACGGTTTGTTTGACCATACTTTTGCCAGTGTCCACACTGCTTTAAAGGAAGCAGCCCTGGTGCCTGCCCCTGAAACTCAGCTTGCCCACTGCATTGCTGGTTATTTTTATAGTTTCTTTTACAACCTATGGTAACTATGAACTTTTGGTATAGGATTGCTAGAGGTGTGTGTGTGTGTGTCTCTGTGTGTGTGTGTCTGTGTGTGTGTGTGTGTGTGTGTGTGTGTATGGGCTTATGTGTATGCATATATGAATTTCTAAGACTGATAAACCAATAACAAAAATTAAAGAAACTAGAAATAGAAATTGTATTTAGTTTTAAGAATTGTTTAGATGGGTAATATGCTGGAACTCTACTTATAATCCTATAAACTCAGTTGTATATAGGTAACAAAGTTGTCTGGTAGAAAAAAAAATAATGAAAGAAGGGCCTCAGGTCCCTCAGTATGTTAAAGATGGAAACTCAGGCCACTTTCTATAAAGTATTACCTGTGTTAAATGCTAAAATATGAAACCATAGTTCACTTGGTCTTCAGGTTCTCTTTATGTAAAACAGAACTGGAACCACCTGCTTTACCTCCCTCATTTGGGGTTTTCTGTAAGGTCACAGTAGGCAGAAAATGAAGCTTCCCACCTCTCTCCCTCCCTCAAATGGCAAAATTATTTAATAATTGTATCTAGAATTTATATCACAAAGAGACAGAGTTTGTTACATTCCAAAAGAGTAAATTCACAAAAACACAGGAGAATAGAATCTAAGCAATAATTCCTTCTCCAATAATTGTACCAAGAAGGTAAACACTTTCCATTTTGAAAAATGCACTACTTCCTGGGCAGCAGCAGCCTAAAAGAGTGGTTTGGAGCCTTTAGCTTCCCCCCAATATCTATCACTTTTCCCCAATCCACTGATAAGAGCAAATAATGTTTTTACAATGTACACCAATTTCTATGCAACTGTAGGTTCGAATCGAATCCCTTACCCATCCACTTTTGACTAGAATGTCATCTTTTAATCTCTCCCAGGTAAAAATTGTGGAGCTGTCATTATGAAAGTGTAGCCACATCAGACCAATTTGGTTCAAGTTTTATGTAACAAAGTTGTGAGTTATTTTTCAGTTGCCATGAACTCTTAGGTAATGTAATCTGAGCATGCCCAGATGAACCAAGCATGCATTCACAGGAGGAACTTAAGTTCTCAGACCAAGGAGCAGGGACTGAACTAAAAAGTGGACATCACAGGGGACTGCCAAGATGGCTCAGTAGGAGCAAATCAGGATTGCAGCTCTCAGTGAAGACGCAGAAGGTGAGTTCAATCCGCATGTCCAGACGGATCTTTGTTGCCCACAGAACAGGGAAATTCCCAGGTGTAGGAGAGACACGGGATGCCAGCAGAGCTGTTTCGGCTCACGTGGCGATTTTGGAAGGTGCCGCAGCGCAGCGGCACTCCGCACAGAATGCACTGGTCTGGGTGCCCTGTTAAACCGGCAATCTGGGATTTGGGAGGGTAGATTAGCATATCCATCTAATTAAACGGGACTCAGACAGTGAGCCAGACCAGGAGATTCCCGGGAAGAGACGTTTGAGCCGGTGCAGTGAGTCGCTGCACGGGAGATCACACAGATACCGGTGCCCTAACAGCAGCCAACTGAAACACCTGGGAGAAAGTCAACCGTTCAACTTAAAAAAAAAAAAAAGGGCTCTGAGGCAGGGAGCCAGGTGATCAGGCTCGGCGGGTCCCATCCCCACAGGGACAAACAAAACGGTGATTTGAAATGCTCCGTTTTGAGAGTTTCACTGCGGGCACAGCTGAACCCAGGACAGTACAGCTCAGTGGGGGAGGGGCGTCCGCCATTACCGAGGCATACTGCCCCTACTGTAGTACACTCCCATTGCTGAGGCAGCCTGCAGTTGCTGAGGCAACCCGCCATAACAGAGAGACTCTGCCAACAGGGTGGAGCCCATGACAGCAGGGGGGAGCCCATGGCAACAGGGCGGAGCCCACGACAGCAGGGGGGAGCCCACAGCAACAGGGCAGACACCACGGTAGCAGGGAGGAGCCTCAGCAGGCAAATAGTGACTAGACTGCCTCCTAGCTGGGCAGGAAGGTGCAACGGATACTCATTAAGAAAGCCCTAACTCCCCGAGACAGAGCATCTGAGGAAAAAAAGGCGTTTTATGAGTTCTGCTGCAGCAGACTTAAACGTACTGGCCTAACAACTCTGAATGATCAATGGAGCTCACAGCTCAGCACTTGAGTTCCTATAAAGTACAGACTGCCTCCTCAAGCAGCTCCCTGACCCCTTTATATCCAAAGAGTCACCTCAAAAAGGACTGATCAGACTGACGTTTGGCGGGCATAATTCTGGGACAAAGATAGCAGAAGAAGAAACTGGTAGCACCCCTCATTGTTCTGCAGCTGTTACAGCTGTACCCCAGACAAGCAGGGCCTGGAGTGGACCTCAGCAGCCATACAGCAGAGGGGCTAGACTGTTAGAAGGAAAACTAAGTAACAGAAATACTTCATCATCAACAATCTGGGTGCCCACTCAGAGACCCAATCGAAAAGTCAGCAACTACTCAGACGACAGGTGGATAAACCCGCAAAGATGGGAAGAAACCAGTGCAAAAAGGAGGAAAACACCCGAAATCACAACACCTCGCCTCCTACAAAGGACCAAAACTCCTCACCAGCAAGGGAACAAAGCTGGATGGAGAATGAGTGTGATGAAATGATGGAATCAGACTTCAGAAAGTGGGTAATGAGAAACTTCTGTGAGCTAAAAGAACATGTTCTAAATCAATGCAAAGAAACTAAGAACCTTGAAAAAAGATTTGAGGAAATGATAACAAGAATGGAAAACTTAGAGAGGAATATGAATGAATTGAAGGTGCTGAAAAACACAACACGAGAACTTCGTGAAGAATGCACAAGTTTTAACAGCCAAATTGACCAAGCAGAAGAAAGAATATCAGAAGTCGAAGATCAACTCAGTGAAATAAAATGAGAAACCAAGATTAGAAAAGAAAGCACAAAAAGGAATGAACAAAGTCTCCAAAAAATGTGGGACTATTTGAAGAGGCCTCACCTACGTTTGATAGGTGTACCAGAATGTGACGAACAGAATGAATCCAAGCTGGAAAATATTCTTCAGGATACTATTCAAGAAAATTTCTCCAACCTAGCAAGGCAGGCCAATATTCAAGTCGAGGAAATACAGGGAACACCTCAAAGATATTCCGCAAGAAGAGCAATCCCAAGGCACATAATCGTCAGATTCACCAGGGTTGAAATGAAGGAGAAAATGCTAAGGGCAGCCAGAGAGAAAGGTCAGGTCACCCACAAAGGGAAGCCCATCAGACTCACAGCAGATCTCTCGGAAGAAACTCTACAAATAAGAAGAGAGTGGGGGCCAATATTCAACATCCTTAAAGAAAAGAACTTTCAACCCAGAACTTCCTATCCAGCCAAACTGAGCTTCAGAAGTGAAGGAAAAATAAAATCCTTTACAAACAAGCAAGTACTCAGAGATTTTGTCACCACCAGGCCTGCTTTACAAGAGCTCCTGAAAGAGGCACTACACATAGAAAGGAACAACCAGTACCAGCCATTTCAAAAACATACCAAATGCTAAAGAGCATCAACAAAATAAAGAATCTGCATCAAATAATGGGCAAACAGTCAGCTAGCATCAAAATGGCGCAGCAAATTCACACATAACAATATTAACCCTAAATGTAAATGGGCTAAATGCACCAATCAAAAGACACAGACTGGCAAATTGGATAAAAAACAAAAACCCATCAGTGTGCTGTATCCAGGAAACCCATCTCACATGGAAGGATACACAAAGGCTCAAAATAAATGGATAGAGAAATATTTACCAAGCAAATGGAGAGCAAAAAAAATCAGGAGTTGCAACTCTCATCGCTAATAAAATAAACTTTAAAGCAACAAAGATCAAAAGAGACAATGAAGGTCATAACATAATGGTAAAAGGATCGATATAAGAAGAGCTAATGATTCTAAATATATATGGACCCAATACAGGAGCACCCAGATACATAAGGCAAGTTCTTAACGACTTACAAAGAGACTTAGACTCCCACACAATAATAGTGGGAGACTTTAACACTCCACTGTCAATATTAGACAGATCAACCAGACAGAAAATCAACAAGGATATCCAGGGCTTGAACTCAGACCTGGAACAAGCAAACCTGATAGACATTTACAGAACTCTCCACCCCAAATCCACAGAATATATATTCTTCTCAGCACCATATCACACCTACTCTAAAACTGACCACATAATTGGAAGTAAATCACTCCTCAGGAAATGCAAAACAACTGACATAATAACAAACAGTCTCTCAGACCATAGTGCAATCAAGCTAAAACTCAGAATTCAGAAACTAACTCAGAACCACATAGCTTCATGGAAACTGAACAACTGGCTCTTGAATGTTGACTGGATAAACAACGAAATGAAGGCAGAAATAAAGAAGTTCTTCGAAAACAATGAGAATGAAGACACAACATACCAGAATCTCTGGGACACATTTAAAGCAGTCTCCAGAGGAAAATATATAGCAATAAGTGCCCATATGAGAAGAGTGGAGAGATCCAAAATTGACACCCTATCGTCAAAATTGAAAGAGCTAGAGGAGCAAGATTAAAAAAAAAACTCAAAACCTAGCAGAAGACAATAAATAACTAAGATCAGAGCAGAACTGAAGGAGATAGAGACACGAAAACCCCTTCAAAAAATCAATAAATCCAAGAACTGGTTTTTTGAAAAAATCAACAAAAGAGACAGACCACTAGCCAGACTGATAAAAAAGAAAAGAGAACAACCAAATAGATGCAATAATAAATGATAAAGGGGAAATCACAACAGATTCCACAGAAATTCAAACCATCATCAGAGAATATTACAAACAACTCTATGCACATAAACTAGTAAACCTGGAAGAAATGGATAAATTCCTGGACACCTGTGTCCTCCCAAGCCTAAACCAGGAGGAAGCCAAAACTATGAATAGACCAATAACAAGGGCAGAAGTCGAGGCAGCAATTAAAAGCCTACCACTCAAAAAAAGCCCAGGTCCAGATGGGTTCACAGCCGAATTCTACCAGACACACAAAGAGGAGCTGGTACCATTCCTTCTGAAACTATTCCAAATAATCCAAAAAAAGGGAATCCTTGCCAAATCATTTTATGAGACCAACACCATCCTGATACTGAAACCCGGCAGAGACTCAACAAGAAAAGAAAACTTCAGGCCAATATCCATGATGAACATACATGCAAATATCTTCAATAAAATACTGACAAACCGATTGCAACAGCACATCAAAAAACTTATCCATCATGATCAAGTAGGATTCATCCCGGGAATGCAAGGCTGGTATAACATAGGCAAGTCTATAAATGTAATTCACCACATAAACAGAACCAAAAACAAAAACCACATGATTATCTCAATTGACGCAGAGAAGGCATTTGACAAAATTCAACCGCCCTTTATGGTAAAAACCCTCAATAACCTCGGTATTGAGGGAACATATCTCAGAGTAATAAAAGCTATTTACAACAAACCAACAGCCAATATCATAGTGAATGGGCAAAAACTGGAAGCATTCCCTTTGAAATCTGTCATTAGACAAGGATGCCCTCTTTCAACACTCCTATTCAATATAGTACTGGAAGTTCTAGCCAGAGCAATCAGGCAAGAAAAGGAAATAAAGGGTATTCAAATAGGAAAGGTGGAAGCCAAATTGTCTCTATTTGCAGACGACATGATAGTATACCTAGAAGACCCCATCGTCTCAGCCCAAAAACTCCTGAACCTGATAAGCAACTTCAGCAAAGTCTCAGAATATAAAATCAATGTGCAAAAATCACAAGCATTCCTATATACCAATAACAGACTTAAAGAGAGCCAAAGCAAGGACAAACTGCCATTCACAATTTCTACAAAAAGAATAAAATACCTAGGAATACAACTTACAAGGAAAGTAAGGGACCTCTTCAAGGAAAACTACAAACCACTGCTCAATGAAATAAGAGAGTACACAAACAGATGGAGAAACATTCCATGTTCATGGTTAGGAAGAATTAATATCATGAAAATGGCTATACTGCCCAAAGTAATTTACAGAATCAACGCTATCCCCATCAATCTACCATTGACTTTCTTCACAGAACTGGAAAAATCCACCATGAACTTCATATGGAACCAAAAGAGAGCCCGCATAGCCAAGTCAATTCTAAGCAAAAAGAACACAGCAGGGGGCATCACACTACCGGACTTCAAACTATACTACAAGGCTACAGTAATCAAAACAGCATGGTACTTGTACCAAAACAGCGATATAGACCAATGGAACAGAACAGAGGCATCGGAGGCAACACAACATATCTACAACCATACAATCTTTGATAAACCTGACAAAAACAAGCAATGGGGAAAGGATTCCCCGTTTAATAAATGGTGTTGGGAAAACTGGCTAGCCATGTGCAGAAAGCAGAAACTGGACCCCTTCCTGACACCTTACACTAAAATTAACTCCAGATGGATTAAAGACTTAAACATAAGACCTTGCACCATAAAAACCCTAGAAGAAAATCTAGGGAAAACTATCCAGGACATAGGAGTAGGCAAGGACTTCATGACCAAAACACCAAAAGCATTGGCAACAAAAGCCAAATAGACAAATGGGACCTAATCAAACTCCACAGCTTCTGCATGGCAAAAGAAACAGTCACTAGAGTGAATCGGCAACCAACAGAATGGGAAAAAATTTTTGCAGTCTACCCATCTGACAAAGGGCTGATATCCAGAATTTACAAAGAACTCAAACAGATTTACAGGAAAAAAACAAACAAGCCCATTCAAAAATGGGCAAAGGATATGAACAGACACTTTAGAAAAGAAGACATACATGAGGCCAACAAACATGAAAAAATGCTCATCATCACTGGTCATTAGATAGATGCAAATCAAAACCACATTGAGATACCATCTCACGCCAGTTAGAATGGCAATCATTAAAAATTCTGGAGACAACAGATGCTGGAGAGGATGTAGAGAAATAGGAACACTTTTACACTGTTGGTGGGAGTGTAAATTAGTCCAACCATTGTGGAAGACAGTGTGGCGATTCCTCAAGGCCTTAGAAATAGAAATTCCATTTGACCCAGTAATCCCATTACTGGGTATATATCCAAAGGACTATAAATCATTCTACTAAAAGGACACATGCACACGAATGTTCATTGCAGCACTGTTTACAATAGCAAAGACCTGGAACCAACCCAAATGCCCATCAATGATAGACTGGACTGGGAAAATGTGGCACATATACACCATGGATTATGCAGCAATCAGAAATGATGAGTTTGTGTCATTTGTAGGGACATGGATGAATCTGGAGAACATCATTCTCAGCAAACTGACACAAGAACAGAAAATGAAATACCGCATATTCTCACTCATAGGTGGGTGATGAAAAATGAGAACACATGGACACAGGGAAGGGAGTACTACACACTGGGGTCTATTGCGGGGAATAGGGGAGGGACAGTGGTGGGGGGGAGCTGGGGAGGGATAGCCTGGGGAGAAATGCCAAATGTGGGTGAAGGGGAGGAAGGCAGCAGAACACACTGCCATGTGTGTACCTATGCAACTATCTTGCATGTTCTGCACATGTACCCCAAAACCTAAAATGCAATTTAAAAAAAAAAAGTGGACATCACATGTCAGGATCCACAGTCCAACCAGCTTAAACTCTGGTGTCAGCCCATGGCAGGATACAGTCAGTTAATGCCTCCCGGCATTACATAGCTACGAGATCCAATCAGATTACGTCTCATTGCCCTATGCTTCTAAAACCTGATCCAACCCCTAGCCTCCAGGAGACACTGTTTTGGGAACTGTCCCCAGTATTCACCTTATTTGGGGCAAGTAATAAAAATCCCCTTGTTAAATTCTCCTTGATTGTGGTTATAGGGTTAACACTTACCAAGTGACCAAACCCACTCATTGTGGTAACAAAAGTACACCAGGTCTCAGTCCTGTTTGACTATTAGAAAGGATATTCTGACACTGAGCCAAAGTTTACTTAACTTTTAATTTTGCTCTTTAGTTCCATTTTTCTACCCATATCAAGCCTCCGAAGCTTTTGACATATCTTACCTTCAGCTCTCATGTTTTTTTCAAAGGAGAATTTTCAGTGACCCTGAGTAGCGTGCAAGAAATGGCAAGTTTGGACATGGGTCACGTAATTATTGCCTAGGAAGTTCTCAATGGGGCTGAGAGGAACATCTGGAACAATTAAGGTAATAATACAAACTTCAAGGAGAACCATCCATCATGTCAAGAAAATCTAAACCACAATTCTTCAGGATCCAGATTTATGTTAACAATACAAATCATGCAGCTGTAAACATCTTTGCAAACATGTTAGAGAGAGTAAGGTGAGTCTCCTTGGAGAACTATTAAGGTAGTTGTTTGAAGGTAATATGTGGCTATGACATGACACAAAGGCCCAGAAATTTCCTGAAAGAAACAATAATCAGTTCAGGGCTACAGCGAGCTATAAATATTCCACATCACATCATGCTGTGTCTGGAAAAAAAAAGTCTTGACTTACCAGCATCCAGGTTCCTTTTTTATGTAACTTTCTCAACATAAATGGTCAGGCATTTTATAAATAGTTGAGACATTCAAAAATAGAGAGAGAAACTTAAAGCTAGGACTTCATGAAATCTCCACATAGGGAAATGGATGGCTTACATGTCTCTTTTTTACCTATGTAAACATGACTGTAATATGCCAGTGAGCACTAAAAAGAGAAGCAGTTTGTATTTAAAGAAAGCGAAGAGAAAACAAAAATACAAATCTTCACCTTGAAATGATGATGAAATCTGTCTTTCATCACCAATAGAAAAGAGCCCAAAGTTAGGAATCTCCTCTTCAGACCTGAGGGCT